>NC_045686.1:26405-146005 GCF_003331165.1 Xiphophorus hellerii
GGCCCCGCCCCACTTCCTTCGTGGTGAACGGCCGTTGGTTGAGTTCCATCGCAGGGGGGGTCTTTCGGCTCTGCTTCTGTCGTTCAGGGCCTGCCCTATTTCCACCGCTTGGGTGCTCCAGCTGTTGGTGTTAGCATTTTTAGCTATCCAGCTTTTCACTAACCCAATGGCTCGTTCCACCACTCCTGTTAGCTTGTGGGGTGTAGGGTGGCGAGTAAACTCGCATTACTCCATACTTCTGACACCACTGGTCAACCTGTGAATTACGGAAATGAGTCCCATTGTCCGTGCGCAGCTCTTTCGGGATTCCCAGGGCACTGCATACTTGTTCCAGCATGCCGACAACGCTATTGCCGTTTGCTTTCCTGGCTGCTTTTGTAGTTACAAACCCCGACATAGAATCCACCAGCACTAAGAGGTACTTTTCACCTCTCCTTCCTGTTATCCCCATGGGACCTGCAACATCCATGCAGACTGAGCCCCAGGGGACCGTGCTTTTGATGGACAACCCATCCATCCGCTGCCCTCGGCGACCTGCGTTGTATTGACCACACACTTCACAGTCCCTTAGCACGCGTTGGACTTGTTTCACTGGGATCCAAAGGTCTTGCTCCTCCAGTTCCTTACGGTAGGTCGCACGCCTGCATGTCCAAGGGCCTCATGCACGCTCCGCACGACCTCGACCACGTATTCTTCTGGGACCTCCCGTCCTTGGGAGTTCTGTCCCACTTCTCGGTACCGACAAAGACGATCTTTCTTTGTTGGACATAACAGTCCACTTCATCATTCCCACGCCAATGAGCTCCCTCATGCGTGTGTGCTCTTTGATGCTCAACATCTATTTCCAACTGCAGTTTTAGCTCAGCAATCTTTTTCCACAAGTCTTTGTGTGCCACTGGCTTGCCCTTTGCTGTCTCGAAACCATTTTCTTCCCAAATGGCCAAGTCCTCTCTAAGGGCCTGAGCACAGTAGTAACTGTCGGTTACTAACCTGGCACTTTTGATTTTCCTTTTCACCAGCTCCAGCAATCCTTCCAGTACTGCCGTCACTTCTCCGGCTTGAGCACTACCGGGGGCCTTTCCTTTCTGACGGCATTTCTATCAGCAACCAACAGGAAGAGACAACTTAATTAGCGTCAGCCGGCGTTGTCCCACCCTGTAAACACCAGGCTAAGTGACAGCCTGCAGGCCTGCAAACGTTCTTAAATGCTCAATTTATCATTAAATGTTGGTTCTTCAGAGCCTGCCACCGTGGCGCTCCTGAACGGTTTTCTGTAACGCTGGGATACCCAGATCGATAGCGTGGACCGGTTTGTGTTGTCATGCCAACAGAGGTTATAAGCGGAGCTGGGCTCCAGGATGAGAGTCTTAAATGATCTCTCTTATGACATGAGCTGAGCCACATTCACTCTTTACAAGTACACTGCAAAAACAAGAAATCTGACAAAGTATTTTTTGACTCGTTTCTAGTGTAAATATTTTACTACACTTGACATAAGACAAAACTAACTTACAAATAACTTTTCAACACGACACAGGAGAAGAAATAGTTCAGTGTTTGGGTTTCTGTTTCTAAAAAAACAGCCAAAGCGCTTAAAAAAAAAAAAAGACATACAGCAATAAGTTAATATTTTTTGGTGTCTGGAAAATGACCCATTTCAAAATCCTCTGGAGTGTATCGTCACAGATCAGCAGGCACTGCCCGTTACCTAGCAACCCCAGCAAAGCCCAGCTCGTTACCTAGCAACCAAAGCTGTGCTCCAAGTCACCTTTAAGACTCAAAAATATTGATAAAATAAGTACTAGTTGAATTAGCAGGTTTTTAAAAATAAATATGAAGGATTTATTGACTTAAAACAGTCTCTTATATCTGTCTGAAAATGTTCTTTTATGCTAGTTATGTCTTATTTCAATTGTATTAAAATATTTGCAGAAAAACTAGACAAAAATACTTAGTAAGACTTGATGTTTTTGCAGTGTACAAACGTCAATGTATTTTATGAGGATTTCATCTAACCAACCAACATAAAATTGTGCATGTATGAAGGAAAATATTGCAAATAAAGTGTAGCATGCAGTCTGCAAAACCAGCTTTAGTTCAAATTAGTCATCTTTTGTCTCCCATTAATGTCTCTGGTGTTTGACATACAGCCAAAATGAATCCATGACACCAATTCATTTTTTATTTGTCATTTTGACGTTTTTCCTCAGTGCTCCTCTCTACTGCCGCTCCATCTATGTTGATACTACTGAATTAATGCAATGAAATTCAAGTTAATGACGCCATATTGTTTGAATGTGAACAGTATAAATAATATTGTTCGTTTATGTGTTCATGTGTTTTTGCTTCTCTTTCAAATATTGGACATCCAGTTCTAAACCAATGAAGTATAAGGAATAATGCTAAATGTGCCACATTGTTTTCGTTATTCTGAAAAATGCTTTTGTTTTCTGTGGTTTTAAGCAGCTTTTTTTGTATATTAATCATAAATTTTTACTTTTGATGGTCTTCATTATGCAATAAGTTATTGCACTTACTGTGCTTTTTTAAACAAGTGTTGCTGGGGCAGTTCTCTCCAACCTCAAGTCAAAAGTTGAGCAGCTTTTTGTCCCAGTTTTAAGCCCGTCCATAGTAACAAAAACAGGATCAGAGTGCAGTCCTCATGGTGCAGGACTTTGTACAGAATTAATACTTTGTTTTCTGTCAATGTTGGCTGGAACTTTGAAATAAATTGTGCTTTAAAGAATTAAAGATTGAAGAATTTCTTCTTTAAAGAGTTAATTTTTTTCTACACTAAGTAGATCAGTCAAAGCTGGAAAAAATAAATTGTTTTAGTAAAGGTTGCCTTAATCTCTGAAACATAAAAAAAATAACATGGGTTGTTAATTCAAAAATAAACTGAAATATTTCTTCAGAAAAAGTTATCTTACCTGAAATTGAGAACAAATTTAGTCCAAAAGAGTTTACATTTTGAACCTGGCATAGGGACAAGAGGGAACTATTGCTAAACAAATAATCTATGTCAACTAAAATAATAATACAATAAACAACAAAATATACAATGAAGTTGTTTATTTTATAATATTTTTAAATGTTAATTTTTATCAAATTAAAACAAATAAAATAAACAATAAATATAATTTTCATGTGTTAGTTTGTATGATGGCGTAATGGGGCCATTGTAAGATTTTTTTTTTTAATTCCAAGAATAAATTAATAACATTTCAAGAATAAAGTCACATTTTAAGAATAAAGTCGTAATGTTAAGTCTTTATTCTTGCAGTACTACAATTTCATTCTTGTAATATTTTGTCTTTATTTTCGGAATTTTATAACTATTTTTGTAATTTCATATATATTTTTTTATTTTCGTAGCATCATCCTGAATGTGTCAGAATTGTATTGTGTGACCTCAACATCTTAAAAAATATCACAAATATTTACTATATAGGTTTATGGGAAAGTAAAAAATTAACATCTAAAAAAAATGTCTAGTTCAGGGTTACTTTTAGCTAATAAAAAATAAAGCATGCACCATTGTCTACTTTAGTAACTCTGTTCAACCGTGTTATAGATGCTGACCTCTTCCTCTGATCTGATCCAAAGAAGGCAATGCTTATTAAAGAGACTCTCCCCAAACCCTGTAACTTTTCTATTTCACAGCTAAATGATAAATAAATGCCTAGAATAAGGAAGAAGAGCAAACTACTGTGCCCTGAGAAGAACTCGTTAAAGCTGACGGGTCCCGCTGCTCCAGCCAGGCTCCATTGGCAACCCTATAATATAGGGCTGCTCGGTTAAAAGACTATGAAGACCATTAGGGTACTTCAAAGTTCACCCCTCTGCATTAGGGCCAGACTGATATAGCAAAGAGGGGAAATATCCGATTCCTCATTTACTGCCTTATTTTCCCATCAGTTGACCCGTCAGTCAGTCTGAGCTGCTCGTTAAGGGCCATCGTTAGCAAGACCTACGCTGTAAATCTGCCCTGATATCAGCTTTCAGAAGAAATGTTTTCTAGGTCATATTTTTGGGGCTTGCACTCCAGCTTCCAGTGTTAAATGATCCCTCAGAGGAACGATGGTGCTTGCACTGTAAATCAGATTCTTTATTCTAATGAAAAGACTCCTAAAACATTAAAGGACTGGCGGCGAAGTGAAGTGACATAAATGAATTGGCACTGGCCTTGATGAAACCAACCGGCTCCTCAATCAAACATTCCCCAGTGACATGAGCTCATAAATCAAAAATCCATCTGACACGGTGGTGCTGTCCAGTGAGACGTCCAAGGAGGAGCGTCCTCCTGTTGCGGTCGTGGACAAACACCACAGCCCTTCTGTTTGGCCACATGCAGAGGAGTGGGTGGCTGAAGATGAAGGCGCACATAGATCTTTGCTCAGTCAAAACGTTCCTCATTACAGGGCTAGACTGCCAGAAAACAATTCATATTTAGCACTCGCTTTTGACATGCATAAGAAATCAATCACACAGAACAAGAATGATGACCGATCCTTGAACAGAGGCGTGTTATGGAAGAGTAGGCCTACAGTACTGTGCTTTAGAAAAGCCTTCACTGCAATTTATTTGGATTTTATGCATTTAAGTAACACAAAGTGGTGCCTAACTGCCAAGCAGAAGGAAAATTATACATGATTTTCAAACTTTCAAACAAGAAAATGTTGATTTCATCTAACCAGAGCTCTTTCTGCTAGCTGAATTCCCAACATGCTAAACTGTAAATAGCACTTTTTATTTCTTTCAACATAGCGGTCTTCTTACCAGTCTTGCATAATGGCCAGATTTGCAGAGCGCAGGTCTGAAAGTTAACAGTTTTTCCCACTTAAATCTCTGCAGCTCCTCCAGAGCTACAATGGGGCAAAACTCTGGAGGCAACTCAAGATCCAATTAATGATCTTATTATGGCACGGTATCAGCACCAAAATTAGGAATTTATACTGAGATTTAATTACAAAAGGGTTGACTGTTTACTTCTGAAAGCAACTGGTCGCACTGGATTTTATGTAGGAATATTACAGTAAAGTTTTCTCTATACAGATGCAAGCCAATTTCAGAAGTGTGCTAACCGCAACAGTCAGCGTATGCTAACAAGGTTTATAGTTGCAACACTGAGCGTATGCTAACAGGTCAAAGGTCACATGGTGGTGTAGATTCTCACATCCATAACATGAGAATCTTCAGTTCGACCAATGCAGGAAATTTTAATGCTGATGCCAGTTATTTTTACATCAGTCTGACCAATCCTCCATATGTGCTGTATTGCTTTTTCTTCCTCCATTTACATAATAAAAATGACACAATGATGACAAATGTTACAAAAGTTTGAAGCGAAACAAAAGTAAATATTTATTACCTCCTACAAAGAGTCATAAGGTAATAAGAGAATGTGAGGAAAAATAATAAATCTGTTTTCACGGGGATTTTCAGTGACAGTTTTCCACCACTAATAATGTTCCTATGGCAACAAGAAAATTACATTTTGGTCTCACCTTTGGTGTTTTCCCTACATGCCTTGTGGAACATTTTAAACAGGACTTTGACTTCCTTCTTGTCACTTACATAAAAAACAGATTTGTGGAGAGGAAAACTAGTGACTGTCTAATTTACAGATTTACCTTTTGGGTTTCTCTCTGATGAATGATTTCCTGTCTGTCCCTCCAGAAGAACGGCCGTGTCTCGGCAAGACGGCTGCTGAAAGAACATAAGTTGGTTGCTGTTACTGTTATTTATTTCATGGTGATTTACGCAGACATGCCGGTTAAACTGTAAACAAAGTAAAAACTAAATTTGCGATACTTAGTCTGCATAATATTAAAATAAACAAAAACTTTAAAAAACAAATTAAAATATTTAATGTAAACCATGAGCATATTATCAATAATTATGCTTAATTTAACCAACAAATAATTAAGTACAAACTTTCCTCTTTGAACACTTTGCAGTATAATAAACACCATTCAGCATTAAAACCCACTTGAGTTAGCATTGTGCTACTTAGCTGCTAACCACTAGCATTTTCATGAGCTAAAAGCTACTTTGCCAGAACCGGCATATGAAATAACAACACATATCTCTCAATAGCTTAATACATTCAATATACACTCACCAAGTTGGGCAACAATCAAAACCGCAAGAAATACGTAGTTTTAAGGTTAATTAAGCGCTTCCGCTGGCGGTGACATAAACCATTTCTGGCTCGCAATAAATCTACTTCCGGTCCGCCGTCAAGTCACTTAAACTAAAGTAAATAAACTGCAGAGCCCCCTAGTGGAATGGTAGGAGTGAATCCAACAGTTGCAGTTGTACCATGCTCTATTTTCAGATAATTGCTTAAAAAGTTCTCACTTTACCGATTTTTATTTGTAACAAAAACATTTATCACGTATCATTTTCCTTCATTTCACATTCTTCCCCTGCTTGGTGTTGAAATTTCAGATGAAATCTTTAAATTTGGGGCTGTGATGCAATTTTTGATGGTGAGTTTCATCCCAAAGTCCTGAAGTTTGTTCAGTTTGTGTTTTCAACCCTTCCAGAGAACCTTGTCGGCCCTCCTCTTTGACAATATGCTTCCAATTATGAATCTCGTGAAAATGGGGATGGTAAAGCACGCTTGTGATTTATTGCTCATTGAAGTCCAGTCTTGCTCAGTGCGGTCACACATGAAGGCCTCCTGCGGCAGAGCACAAAGGTCAGACAAGCACTACAGTTGACCTCCAGCGGATGACGGTGCACCATGTCACTCTGGAAGAGATTGACAGGCAGAGACGACGGCTCGAGTCCAAACTTTAACGTAAGTAAAGTTTCAGCTACGCCGTGGGTTAGCCTCCAACTGGGAAACTGCATCACAGATCGAAAAGAAGGGAAATAAAGTGACTCAAAAAATCATTGGGCTCATCACTGACTTTTTACACAACTCATCTTTATTGTGACCAAAGATTACTTTGTGGTCTTTTCACATGGGACAGCCTCAGCTATTTAGTGACGTTCATTAGCTATACTCAAGTCCTGGGGACTGAAAACACATGCTCCACAAGTGAGTCACCAGGCACAAGAGAGCTTCTCAGACAGCAGAGCTGCTCGGCCTGAGAAACAGCTCGTCCCTGCAGACCAGTTTTGTGTTCAGCTCACTTCCTGTTTTACTTGAGACCACCTCTTTCTGAGTCACAGAAATTGTCTGGTTGGGTCAAAAACCGCTGGATCTGTGGAACTCGGTACTCGCGGGACATTTTATGATGTTCTGCACCACAACAGGATGCCATTTAAAGCCGCATTACATTGGTTAAAGTTTTTCCTACATAGGTATTGACAATTTGGTAACAATTTGCGTTGTACGTATTCTTGTGCAAAAAAGAATCAGAGAAATTACTTGGAAAACACAAAACAAACAAAATGATGTAAAATGACACTCATGTTTAACCAAGTAAACATAAAAATTTCAAACAAACAAAATGAAAGATTTAGATTGAAGAATTACATTTTGAAGAAACAGAAAATGAACAAAAAATGCACACAGGCAAAAATTTTGAAACATAATCCAAAGCATAAATAATAAGGTGCAAAGCAATTGTGCAAAACTGTCAAGCAAATGGAGACTCCAGTCTGTTTGTTAGTCAACAGAATGAGAAACTGTTGTTGAGGAGATGAGATGCACAAATACTAAGATAGATGCGCCGTGTTGCATGGTGACTTAGAACCAAACGCTGTAAAATAAAACTGGAGACGAGCTCAATGATTTGCTCTAGAAAGACCCAGAGCGCTAACTGTGACCTTATGTTTCCTTCAGCAGGTTAAGGTAAATCTACGGGCCATGAAAAACATCTTCATGTACTTTTCTTGCATAAAATCACTCTTAGAAAACTTTATTTTGGTTTGTTCATTTAGCTTCTTTCAGAGAGAGCTGTTTCAGGACCTCTTGTCACTTTAAACCCAAATAAGTCAACAACAAAACCTTTGTCATTTCCAGCAGCCATTGTACAGCTGGTTGCACACAGCAACCAGCTGACCAAATGTCCTTTGGGTTGCTAGGTGACAGGCTTTTCTCAGCTGGGGTTGCTAAGTAACAGTGCAGTCCTCCTCGGGAAGTTTTTGAAATGGCTCATTTTCCAGACACCAAAAAACATTAGCTTATTGCCAAAAACAGCGGGGTAGTTTTTTTGTTTATTTTTAGAGCTTAAGTTGATTTTAAAAACAGTTGAGACCCAAATAGAAGTAATAAAAATGTGTAAAGAGTGAATTTTGTGTAATAGTTCCCTTTTAAATGCAGAATTGGAAAGGAAACGGGATTACAAAAGGACTGGATACATACATGTCTGAACACTAATGAGCAAATTCAGTCATTTGACGTGGCAGAACGGAAAGCAGGGCAACAATTACGACACCAGACGCGATGGCAGAATGACAATGAGAGACCATCAGAGATGGGATATGAAAGGAACAATGTCCGAATGGAGAGTAGGTGGGTTTATCTTCCTTTAAAGGCAAATATCCATGGTCACATGATAAAAGCTGTAATACCTGCAATTACGGCATGTTCTGATCTGACTTAGTTTATTCACTGCAGTATTTATACTCTGATTGGATTTAAAACTGCACAGATGTGTTCTGGAATGAGTGAGTCAGACTTTCTTGCAATATTTTAAGAAGGTCTTCATCTAGTTCTTTAGGAGTTTTTAGTTTTTCTATGAACGTCAGTGTCAGTTTCAGTCTGTTTATGAATTTCTGCCTTGCTATTTACCATTTGTTTATTTTAATAAAGATAAATCAGACCTATGCAAGCAGGGTATGAATAAGGCTACATTCACACTGCAGCCCGAACTGAGCCAATCCAGATTTTTTGCCAAATCGGATTTTTTTTTGTCACATTTCCAAATATGTGCGACCTGTATGTGACCTCTCCAGCGTAAACTGCAAACGACCAGAAAGTGTCACGCATGCGCAGTAGAGGGCGCAATAACGCCACAGAGAGCGCGCTCAGTGTTTGTGGAAGTAAAAGTGGATGCTAACATTGCAGCATAGCTTATGATTTTAAAGTTGTTATCCAACCGGAGCCAGCATATTAACAACTTAATCCTCACTATAGTGACGGCCATGGTTGTTGTTTTTCTTGCTTCTGCGCGTCAGAGTGCAGAATAGTGACGTTTGTCGGTATCAACGACGTTCAGGTGGGATGAACCCGACCTGGACGTTCAGATTCAGGTCACACAAAGATCAGATACGTATCGAACATCCAAACGGTCTGGGTCCCATTCAAAAAAAAAAATCTGACTGTTCAGACTGTCATGAAAAGATCCAATACAGGCCGCATTAAGAGAAAAATGTCAGAATTGGCTCACTTCGGGCTGCAGTGTGAACGCAGCCTTATTTACAGTATGTGGAAATCTTTTTAGGCTTATTTTAGATTCTCGTATGTTCGTAGTTTTGCTGTAAATCTGCCTCTGCTGGGGGTGGATCATACAGAGAGCTTCTCTGTGCGCTACGGCTCCCTACCGGACCTAACACCTTTCATGCTGGAAAAACATAACACAAAGGAGAAGCCTAGGTTTTATGTTAGACGGATAGACGGAGGGTTATTAAAAGCAGGAAAAAGAACTCACTCTGATTCCCCTGGGAGGCTGACCACTCATAAATCATTAAGCAATGAAAGTCTCCTCTCCAAACAGAGGCCTAAAACAAACTCAACACGGAACCCCCACGAGTCTCACATCTTCGCCATCCATCACTGCTCCTTCCTTTTTTCCCGGTAGGAATTTTTATGAGGTAAGAAACATTAGTTCAACTGCATGAAAATGCAAAACAGCACAAAAAAAAAAAAAAAAGAACTTTGATCACAAAAAGGAACAACTTTGCTTGGCTTTAATATGTTCTCAATAAATAAAAATAAAAACTTTGGTACATCCTAAAAGACAACAATCACAAACCAGATAAGTCATAACATACGGGGGCTTGTTCATCTTTTACTATTGATTCTTCTGTCAGTTTAAAGGTAATCTACAAAGTTTTCAACTGTTTGTCTTGGCTGCAACAGTTACTGTGACATACATAATGAAATACTTGCTGAAAGGAGTTTTATACAATAAACTGTCAAATTAATTCAACTGCTCAAAGAAAATGACCGTAATTTGTTTTTCTATCAGTTATTGAGTAAAAGTAACGTTTGACAGGCTTATTATTTTGGTCAGGTTGATATTTACCAGACTTTGAATTACAGATGTTTTGTGTTTTTGGTGGGGTTTTTTTTTTATTCAGCCGTTTTATGATGTAACTGTCAAATTCAACCCACAAGGGTGTGTTTGCATAATGATTTGATTTCAGAACCAGATATGAGGGACTGTGTGGAAGCCTGTCCTTAGCTGTAAACAGGGCAAAGATTCATCAGGTAAGAAAACTTATTTTACTTTTTTTTTTTTATGTGTTTAGTATTAGTGCAAAACATCTGATGATGGCCACAGATTATGTGAAATGTGTAACAACTCTTTCCAGACAATCCCACTGCTGCCAACTCCTCAGCTCTCCTGAATGTTGCTACATGACGTCACCGTCTAATTTGCATATTTAGTCATGTGATCCAGGTAGGAGAGAGGAATATCAATGTTAGCGTGAGAAAACCTAAGTTCAGAAACAGTCTTATAAGTGAAATAATCTACCAGTTTTCCTCATTATTAAGGAATTATTGACTTACAGCAAGCTTCTGTTTCTTTCTGAAAAGTTACTTTGTCTTATTTCAAATGTTTTAATATATTTGTACTAGAAACTGGACAAATACTTGGTAAGACTTTGTGTTTTTGCAGTGTACAGCGCTGGCAATTTCCGGTAAGTTTCATAGCGTTGAACTGGCGCTAGAAATGGTTTCTCAGCAGACCCTCTGTACGAAGCAAGTACTGTACAAGAAGACATTAAAGTGCTAATGGACATCACATTAATAATGCTGGTCAGAACTGGAGCAGAAATTAAAATGCTGAGAGTTTTTAACAAGAGATAATTGACCTCTGGTGAATTATGGGCAGACTGGAATAACGGCAGAGCACTTTTAATTCCTTGCAGTTGCTGTCTGTCATGTCACTGTGCAATTCACCAAATAATCTTCACTGAACTGAAATTTGAGAGAACTTCACCAAACGTAACATCATCTCCTCCCTTCCAACATTCTTCTGCATTACTGATTGTTCTTGTTCTGTTACTTCAGACCATTTTAGTAAAATTATTTTTATTTTTCATTACAATTTTGAAACTACCTACTCAAAAAAGGAAAATACATGCTTTTTACTTCTTGCAGGGTTGCACAGGGAATCCTGTCTATGTGGTTTAAAGGTAACGTTTCTATATTAACAACTCATATTTTATAAACACTGTAATGATGGAAACTTTTCTACTTTGTACTGCTTAGATAAATGTCCGATTTCTGGTAAAAAAAAAAAAAAATCTCTTCCTGTTGCACGTTGACACTAAAATCAGGTTAAGACTGAAGACTGGGATGCTACCGCCCTCTTGTGGAAGTTAAATGAAATACATCTTCCATTTAAATTTAATTGCTACTATATTGGGCAAGAAGTACAATGCAGTTTATTCAAAATGCAAACACAGAAGTAATACAAAAAAGGCAGAATAAAATCTCTTTAATTTGAGAACAGTAGTATCTTTGTGAGGTGATTTCTCATGAACCTGGGATCTCATGGATCTACTGCATCCTCAGTAGAGCAGCATCTCAGCCAACACCTCCGTTTATTGCCATTTCTCCGTTGCTGTGTGTGTACAGAGCACCAGAAACAAAGCTGCTCGGCTCCTTCTTGTTCAGAGTTACTCTAATGAGCTCCAGTATATGGTAATGAGGCAGGAAAAACTAAAAAAAAAAGTCAGCTGCCACATTGTTCACTTCACTTTGACCGCAACAAGGATCCACAGCAGAACGGAGGAGAGTTTCTGGAAAGGCTCGTTAAGAAAATTGTGATCACATGTTTTGCTGTGTCGACTTTTCTCGCACTTTCTTTCTCCCGTCACGGGGCTGATCAAAAGGCCCGAACACAAACCTGTTCATGTAATACAGGATAAAGTAGATGCAATAAAAGTACACTGCATAATCTTTAATAGAGTATTATTGAAACAAATTAAGTTGGAACCGTGAAGAATGTAACACCTCATAAGAAGTGGCATCTATTTGCAAATTAATGTTTTTCCTTTTGCTTGGACAAAAAAACAACTAATGAACATCTTTTGTGCAGCGCTTAAGTTTGCTGATGTATGTTTACCATTCTTCCCAGTTTGGCCCAGTTGTGGAAAATACAAACTCAGGCTGAATCAATTTTAGGTTTTCTGAGGCATTCATAATCATAATCTAAAAAATAAGTGCGAATGTTTTCCAAACAAAGAGAGGAAGCATAACTTAGTAACTCGCTTCATCTTGCTTGGATATTTTTGTTCAAGGACAAAATTTAAGTACAAAATGTTTCATTCCAACAATCATTTGTGGCTGCTGGTGCTATTTAGATCCCAGGCAGAAATTAATTCAAATCTACAACCTGGGGTGTCAAACTCATCTTCATTTTCAGTCATATCAAAAATCTGTATGTTGTTAAAGGGCCGGTTGTGCCAGAATGTATCCATAAAACCCATTAAATTCATAAAATATCAATAAATAGATGTTTGTTTCAGCATTTAATAAATGTTTCTTATATAGAACATCTTTTCCATCCAGGATTTTGATTGTTTTTGTTTTTTTGCAATCAAAATCACATATTTTGTGGCACTAACTTAGAAATATTTGGAAGAAATATTTATATTTGAGTTAATGTGTGATGTTAAATGTGACTTTTTATTCATGACCGTATCGATCACAGACTGTAACTTGGCATCTAGCAAGGCTGAGGCAGCAGACACTTAAACTCAAAGTTTTTCACAAATTTTGAGAAAAATTTGCAGTAAAATCAGAAAAAATGTGGAAATTTCTTGATTTTGTGTGAATTTTGCAGATTTGTGAAAAAGTCTAGAGGGCCACATAAAAATCTACGGTGGGCCAGATTTGGCCCGCGAGCCTTCAGTTTGACACCCGTGCTTTAAGCTAAGGGTCCTTTCCTCCCAAAAAAACAGGGGATTTTTTATTTCATTTTGAACATGTGCATATTTAATAAATTAAAACCAAAATATTTAATATGTTTAATTGTGACTAAGAAAGTAGTGAATGATTAGGTAAAATAAAACTGAACCATGATTTTTAAACTAAGTTGATTTTGAAATCATGGATCCTTCCTCCCTCCCTCCTTCCTTCCTGCTGAAGGAAAAACTTCTCCACATCATGATGCAGCATTTCTAGATTTACTGTGAAAATGATGTGATAACGAGGCAAAGTGTTGGTTTCTCACCACTAAAGACAAAAAGTGACATTTTAGTCTCTTCTGATCAGAGAATCTTCTCCGCTGCGCCCCCTAGATGTTTAGCTGCGAACTACAAATTTGACTCCTTTCAGCATTAGTTTTCTTCTTGATTTCCTCTCCATGGACTCCAGATTTGTGCATAACTGACATCCATCCTCCTAAACGGAAACGCTTACAATAACGAACATATTTGTTTTTCACAGAGGTGGATAAAATAAGATGGATAAAAACACCTCAGGTGGGCAGCAAAAGTAACATATTTCATAAATAAATTTAAGATGCAGCGAAAAAACAAAACGACTAAAGTGCATCACATTCATCTGAGGCAGGACGTTTTAAAGCAACAGCTATTTCAAAAATATCTAAATTATATCACTACGATTCCACTTTGCAGCATCTACAGTTAGTGTTAGTCAAAATAAAGCCAAAATATCAAAAGTGACCTTTTAAAATACACGTTAAACACAAAGCCTGGGGGACAAATCTGGCCCGCCGTTGCTTTTTATGTGGCAAAATCAACAAATCGCAAATATTGCTAACTTTCTTGCAAATATATTTGAAATTTATGGCAAAATTACAAAAAAAAAACATCCTGAATGGATTGATCGATGTGAAAAACTTAAATATGGTTTAATTTTAAGATGAACTTATCAAATGCAGAGATGGTTCTAACCATTTCCTTATCAGGTTTTCAGTACTTTCTAGCAAAACCGGCCGTTTAAGAACATTTGTGAAATACTGAAATAAATTAATGTTTGCAGAATCTAAAAGTCTTTGCTGCTATTCCATATTGTTCTGAATTTGCTCTATTGGTTTGATTTCCACAGGGTTTTTGAAATTGCTTCTCCGTTTTGTTGCCGTTATCTTCCCGCTTTTCTCACACGAAGAAAAGGAGCGAATCAAACCACTAAGATAATCAAAGTTAAATTGATTTTGTCACAGTGAACCCAAGAGCAAATTGAGCACAGTGCTGGGATTTTTCCATTATTTGGCCCATTAACAAATATCACGGCCCATCATTTGTGTTTCAGTCCCTCAGATGTCACCAGAGAGCCTGAGAGGAATTACTTGATGAGGAAAAAGGGCAAATCATCCATGCAGGGAAAAATAATATAACTGTCATGTTTGAGAAATGTCTCCTTCACTCCACACTGGCGTGAAAATAGATTTTACTATTAAGTTTGAGAGAAAAAAATCTAATTTTTACCTTTTTGTATTAATGATGGATAACAAAACATCTAAGCTGAAGAGGCAATAAATTAATCATTTTCTTAAAAGTAGGTCGGTTAGCTGTGGGATTGTGCAAACTGAACAAGAGACGAACAAAACCAGTCATTTAAAATGCCATTTATGTCACAGACTTTTCAACAATCTAATACAAATTTATACACATACATGTCACCACCTAAAAGCACATTTCTAATGCAAATAACAGTCACCATACAAACAGAAAAAAAGAGTTGTTGGCTTGGGAGGGATTATGGAGAAAATCACATGCTCACAAACATCCAGCACACACACACACACACACACACACACACACACACAGTCAATATGACCCTTTGCAACTGCGTCACTTCAAGGCGCCATGACGGACGGGAGTCTTGAACAGAGCGACTGAAATTGTTTTCGCCAGTTTATTTATGGTTTCTATTTGTTAGCGTTGAGCTAATTTGTCTGAAAGTAACACACCTGGTTGGGGCTCATAGATGGCGATATTTACAAGAGTTGGAAACAGCTAGCTTAGAGACCGACCCGTACCGCATCCATCCTTCCTGACGTGTTGATCTAATTACCACTTTGTCTGAATTCACACCACATGATTTAAATCACTATGTCACAAACGGCGTTTCTCCTTTACACCGGAGCATTAAAAACGTACGAAAGACGAAATGCTAACCAGTTTTTTTCCATACATGCTAGGCTACATGACGGCGCGGCACTGTTTCCATGGTTACTAGTGGTTAGACCGAACCTTCTCCAAGTATCTTTCTAATCACATTTACTCAAAGTATATCAACGTTCTTGCCTTGTAAAATTGTTCGCTGCAAATCCGCGGTTACACCGACGAGGGCTGCAAGTCATTATGATTAACGGCTGCTGCCGTATTTTCCTCATTAAAAGTTATATAATAAAATAACAAAAATGGTTTCTATCCTTCTCTGTTTGTGCAGCCGACCGCGCAGCATCCTGTGACCATTTTTTAAATTGAAATCAACTAAATAAAAGCGATATATTAGATTACAGATGTCTGTTTTTAGACTGGCTTTAAAGGAGCGAATTGGTTGTTTTGACGTCCGTCATGGCGGAGTGGGCGGAGTTCTGGAGAGCGTGACGTCACGTGGAAAGGGTCAATAATAACGAGCCGACATGATACAGTATTTGAGAGGTGGCAGTAAAAAAGGGCATGTGGAGGAAGGAGGCTGCTTACAGTAAGAAAACGGGGACAGGTTGCCATTCAGAGTGTACATGAAACACGGTTTTTACAGTTGAGCCAACATAACTCTATATAAATATTCTTCATCCAAAAGTCAGTGCAGTGCCTTCTGCTCAGGCTTTACACCCAGTCTGTGCTAGACCTGGTCCACTAATTACTGCTTCCACTTTACGCACAAATCATTTTTTTTTTAATCTTTGATTTTTAAACTTTCTCAGCGGTTTCCGTGTCTGGTTTTCTTTTTTTTTTTTTAATCACCCAGTACCTCAAAAGTCCAGCTATGAAGTACGAGAGTTTGCCTTTTTTCTTCTTGTTGTTGTTTTTTAAACCAATTGGACAATTAAAAAAAAGGAGATCCACAAATTTACAAATGTCCGTTTTGTTGTTTTCTCCTGAATTCCCTTTTAGTTAAAGAAAAAAAGTGATTTGCAAATGAAGCACTTCTACTGGATTCCCCGGAAGAGACACATGGCAAAGACCATGGCGAAGAGCTGGAAGGAAAACAAAGCAAACAGTCACAAGATGCCATTATTTCAACCAAAATAACCCAGATTAATTCAATTTATCAGTAATCAAATCTCAATATTCCTTCTGGAACATATTTGTAGAGGTTTTTTTTTGTCTTTGGTCTTCATTGCTACTTTGACAGAAAAAAGATTTTTGTCCAAAGTTATGAAGAGGCGACTTTAAAACAACTCAAAGTAGCACATATTGTGAAAAAAAAAACTTGTATAGGGTGACATGCATTGTATTCAGCCCCTAAATAAAAATAATGACACCAACTGTTTATAAAAATCACATATCTAGTAAATTTAACTAATTGCAAAAAAACATTAATAACATAAAATTTTATGTCCCTAAGTCTTCATATAAGTTCTGCATATGTGCACAGATATAAGAATATAAACTTACGTAAACCTACATATACATCAATGTACCAGCAAATACAAATTTACTCTATAACCAAAACATCAGAGCTTAATATACATAAACACAAAAAACAGAAATAAGTAGTTACATTTACTTTAGCAACCTTTTTGAAAAAATGGACTTTTATTAGTTTATTACTTCGCTGTACTTTTTACTCTTACTTGAGTAAAATTTCTGGATTTTCTCCCCACTGAATGAAAAACATTTGTTTTAACCAAAAACTCACCAAACACCTGCAATCTCTGTTAAAGTTTCATAAGATTTTTTTATTGAAAGAAACTGGTTTGGAAAAATATTCTTTTGTTTGTTATTTTTTGTTACTTGTATGAATTATTGTCATTTTCGTCCTTAAAATACCAAAATGTCCAGAAACTTTATATTTTGGTTTTTCTGTGTAATTTTTAAACATTAAATGATGATAATTTGATCAGTTACTCAGAACTTGGTTGACTTTTTACCAAATACTTTTTTTCTTCAGTAATTTCTTGAGCGGCTACTTTTTACTTTTACTTGAAGCAGTGCTACTCTTACTTGAGTACAATGTTTGGGTTTCTGCTTTTTATACACATTATTGATGGTTAGTCACATATTAGAATGGTCCAGTCAAAGTCCACACGTAACTTCAAGCATCAATCTGTGCTAAAATTGATGTCAAGAGACATTTCCCATCTTATGATGCTGCATGACAGATTCAAACCCGACTGTAATCAAACGTAGTTTTATACTTTTAACACTTTAGAGAGTTTTCCTCTTTTTCAAACTTTCATTTCTTCCCTCTTTTGGGGGAAAACAGTTTTTTTTTCTTGGATAACTGTTGCTTCTTGTTTTGGATAATGTGCAGTTGGACTGATTTTGTCAATATTTTTGATACTTTTCCATTTTGTTGTGATACGTAACCATAGCAACAGGGTAGGATTTGATTTTCCTTTGGGATCAATAGAGTATTTTTGAATTTTGAAAAATGATTATCATCTTTAAAATACAGCTCTGGAAAAAATGAAGAGGCCACTTTTAAATGACCAGTTTCTCAAATTTTACTTCTTTTATAGGTTTATGTTTGAGTAAAAATGAATATTGTTTCACTCTATGAACTACTGACAACATGTCTCTGACATTCCAAGCAAAAATTTGGTATTTATTAGCAGAAAATGAGAAATGTTCAAAATAACAAAAAAGATGCAGTGCTTTCATGAAAAGAAAACAAGTTTATATTCATTTAGAAACAACAATATTAATGTTTTAACTCAGGAAGAGTTCAGGAATCAATATTTGGTGGAATAACCAGGAGGTTTTCAACGGGCTTCAGTGCAGTGGGCTCTTTGATTTTTCCAGTGCTACGTCTTCCTGTGATACTGAACATCACCACAAGATGGCGCTCTTTCCACAGAAAGCTCCTTCTCTTGACAAGCTAGGTGTCTTAAATTTAAAAGCACAGTGATGTCGTTCACAAATAGACATCCTGATCATTTGGGCAGCAGGAAAACATTTCAAAAGTCCCTCCTACCTCGATGGTTAACACCACAATAGCCAGCGCTCCGGCGACGTAGATGTACAGCTCGAAGTAGTCGACCACGGCAGAGTAGCAGCCCTAAGGACACACATGTGGACGACATGCTCCGCAGTGAATCAACAGGCTATAAATTTGCACAATTACAGAGATAGTTAAGGCGACATCACGGCTTCAATAGAGCGAGGATCAGAACAAAGGCCTTGCTGAACGAGTGGGAAGCGGGGCCTGCAGCCTTTTAATGAGGGCTCTTTGTGTGAATAAGCAGAACGAGCCGAACACACACACACACACACACTCTGAACATCTCTTTATCATGATGGCATGGAAACCAACAGGTGGAGGGAAAAGGCTGCTGTTTAAAACCTCCCTATACCTGTTATCACTGTAACTACATGCAAAGCTCGCTCTTGCACACATGGAATAACAGATTTAGGAGTGAATTCTCACATATTTTTAATTCTCAGCACGCTTTATTCTTATATTCTTACCAGGCTTTATTTTTGGGCGGATATATCCTCCACAAAACCCTCCAATTTAAGCATGTATGCACAGGCTCATCTGAAAGCTGCCATCTGCGTGCTGCACATGACCCACCGTGACACCCAGACAGAACAGCACTAATAAGACATGGCAGAGTCAGGCAGTCCCCGAGTGCATTTATCTACTGTTTTATGCTCTAATTAGGCCTGGAGGAGGTCTAGAATGAGGTTGAGGGGGGAAAAGCGGTGCCAAAAGTTACCTTGTTGTTGCGGAACATCATATTGCCTGATAGGCACTGCTCCTGGCCGGAGTAGACCCTCTCTTCGCTCTGCAGAATGCGCTGGCAGCAGGCTTCTGGCACCATGTGATTCTGGTTGTTGAGCCTGAACAGGCTGTCCTTAAAATCCTCTGGGCTGTTCACTCCACAGCAGTCAAACTGAAAGGGAGAAGAAGAAGTTGCATTTGCCGAGCGCCTATTTGTGCAGTGACCTGCGGTCGGCTGTGTGTGGGCGCCGACCGAGCAGAAATATTGACCTAAATATAAAGGGTTCGTCTTTAAAATAGCCGGCTAGCTCTGAGTCTGTGTTTCCATGGACTGTCAGCAGAGTGTCAGGTGGGAGAAACGCTGATGAGTGTTGCTCACTGTGATCATGATGGCGTTCCATGTGGAGGTGAAGACGTCGCTGTTGTTGTAGCCTTGATAATGACTCTTCAGCTCCTTGGTGAAGTACTCTCTGGTCAGCTAAATAAGCAGTAAGAGCAGAGGTTAATCAACGCCACTAAAGATGAAGCCTGAAGCAAGAACGCATGATGAGTCAAAATGAGCTCAATAAACTCCATTCTGAGTTTATTACATGCTGCTGTGACTTTGAGTGTTTTCACTTTGATTGTCTAGGAAAACTACCAACTGGGGACCAAAACTGCAACATTTGTTAAATTTTCAGCTGGTGCGGTTTGCTTTCACACAGCACTGAATCAAACAAACTAAACCCTTTAAAAAACCTGTTCCCCTCCTGGCCTGTGGGGGCGCTGTAACAAGAACCAATGAAGGAAACAACACAAAAATCTCTGAAGAAGACACTGAGCTCAACTTCCTTCGACCTGAGTCTGAACGCGTTCATCCAACCTGGCCGCTTGGAGAACCAGAGAACGCTACAAAGGCAGGAAGTGGACAACCGATACTCGACCAACGTCACTATTCTGTGTCCTGATACGCCCAAGCGGGAAGAAAAACAACAACAATAACGAATTGTTATGAGGATTAAGTTGTTAAAGTGTTGGCTCTGGTTGGATAAAACCTTTAAAATCATAAGCTACGCTCCACCATTAGCATCCATGTTTACTTTTGCAAACCCTGAGCACTTCTTTTTCTTCTTCTTCTTCTTTATGGCGGTTGGCAAAACACAGAGCACGCTCTCTGTGTGACGTTATTGCGCCCCCTACTGCGCATGCGGGACACTTTCAGGGCGTTTGTAGTGGAGATCGCATACAAGTCGTATAGAGGTATATTTGGAAATGTGAACGACCACGTCAAAAAAAAAAACTGACTTGACAAAACAAAAAAATCAGAATTGGGTCGCTTCAGGCTGCAGCGTGAACGTAGCCTTAGATTTGTAGGGGAACCAGAGTTAAATTTTTTGGTCGGCATCAGAGTTCGATTCAGACCTCCAAAAACAAACCTGACCTTCTGGGAAAATGATCCACATTTTGATTAAAGCAAACCAAACAGGAACTTTGTGCCTTTCACCAACACGTCAACACAAGATGAAGCACTCTTTTCTTTTTCTGTCTCTGTGTGTGTTGTTCTGCTGGGGGTAAAAATCAGCCCACCTCTGTTACAGCCCTGACATGCCGTGTCACAGCTGATTACGTTCAGCAAAAGCTGACTACTCCGCCGGAGTGGGGTAGTTATGATGCTTGATTTGTGTGACCAGCCAGCAGCAGGAATTCAAACCAAAAACAGACTCAGAAGTAATTTCATCAAGAAAACTAAAGATTTATAATTCAAATTTGAAGAATTTTATTTAGTTGTTTTTTTTAGATGTTGACAGGGAGACATCCATCACAGATTTATGTGTAGAGCTGACATTAATGCTGCACCAAACCTCCTGTTCCCCCCAAACTGCCAGCATCGTTTCTAAAGGTTTCACAGCTGTGCAGGAAATTTCTGTCTCCACTCTGGGATCTGTGAATTGTTGGTAGGAGCTTCACAACTTTATGATTGAAAAGTTTGAGAAAGGAAGAGGATTAAGGCTCTTTGAACCAAAAATAACCAGGTGAGGCTGGAATTAAAAACAGCAGGAATATGTGAGAAACTCCTCGTTTCCAGCAGCAGCTGCATTTTCATTACAGATGGGCGTAAAAATTTGTTGTTATTCTGCTAATGTAAGAAAAACTATTTTGCAATCCAAATAATTATTTCACAATATGCAAGAAAAAAAATCTGCCCTCACCCAGTTAAAGAGCCACATTTCTGTATTATTTTACTCACAATATCAAGTTAAAATAAATACTTATTTTACTTTAGAATAATTTAAATTCTTGTTTCAAACTGCAGGAACTAAATTTCTGATCTGATAATGAATTTTATTAAACATCCCAATGAATTCAGCTCAGAAACATTTAGTGTGAACAGGACATTATCCTCAAGCTTTGCTAACTGAGAATTGCATTAAAATGAACATTTGCCTTAATAAAACACAAGAGTCAGATCAATGTAACGCACTTCCATCTCAGGAGACAAAAACATGCCGCTAAGCATTCTGGGAAATAGTTCCCACTCCTGTCTTTCTCCTCTTTCAGTTTTTTAAGTGCTAACCTAAAAACTCTAGTTTATTCAACTCTTGGAGGTTTGACTAAATTAATAAAAAGTTAACACAACTTACTGCTGTAAGTTTATCTTTCACAAACTCACTTTTAGGTTAAAAATCTAAAACTGGATAAATTTATTTGACTTAAAGAGTAAAATATAGTAGACACAACTAAATGTGGCTCAAATGTTTTACAGTGTTCCTGTCATTTTTTTCTGCCGATATTTTAACATCCGGTCGATGATCACAACTCTTGTGATCAAAAACAGTTTTGTGAAACACACTGATTTTGATAAAGTTGAAAAGCCGAATCAACTTAGCGCAAAAACTTTAATCAGGTAAGTTTTTCTTAAATCGGAATGGTTCCATTTAACAAATTTATTTTTGCAATTCCATTTTATTGTTAATAGAAATGCAGATCCTGTTAACTAAAGTGGAGGACCTGCAGGTCTGTCTGGTTTTCTTCTAAAAGCTCCTGAATCTTGTTGGACAGGACGTCAGAATGAACTCTTTTATATACCAGATTTTAAAATTAAAATCTATTGCAGTACACAGTAACAGTCCTTCATTCATTTAAAACCTGCAGGTTGAGCTGAAAGAACAACACACCAGGATAATTAGAGAAATGTAAATGTATAATCATAGATTTGTCTCTCTGTCAGTTGGTACAGCAGAAGATTAAATGCTCTCCTGTTGGCGGCGCGGCTGCTGACACCAGCGGCACTAACTGGTAATTTAGTTAAAAACAGTTATTTCCTAACACAGGATTTTCTTTTTGTCACAGAGTGAAATTAAAGGTTACATTTCCCAGGTAACACTGAAATGACATGACTGAATTCAAAGTGTATTTCAGTTTATGGTCTTATTTACATTAATCTCACTTAATTCATTTGGTTTAGTGATGGCAACTTCTTTAACTTAAAGGAACTTTTTACTTTGACTTTACTTGAAACAATTGAGGTCAATGAGTTTCATATCCTGTCTGACCAACTTAATTTATTATGTTTTTATAACTTAATTCATTAAGTGTGTTTAATATGACAAATTTAAGTCACTCTTACTCAAATTATTAATTTTTTCCTAATAAATAATTCAAATCTCTTTTGACTTAATTCTACAGAAAGTCAACTCAAATTTTTACGTTCTTCCAAACTAAAAAACTAAAATACTTAAAATACAGCTAGAATTAAAATTATTTGAAATGTATGTTTTAACATGTTATTTTCAAAGATCCTGTACACTGAAAAAAATATAATAGAATCAACTTAATTGAATTACTTGTTACCAATTGAAGCAATTAATTTAAGTTGATTCAACTAATTTCTTTTTTCAGTGTAGGACAATGAATACTTCTTCTTTAGACAATATTTGTTTGAACGAGGCCTAATATCAGTGAGGAAGCCACAGCTGTGAAAATCCTCCCTAAGAAAGATGTGAGGAGTCTAATAAAGAAGTAAAAATGATGCAAGCTGGTGCAACATCAGCTGGGAACAAAAAACATTTAATGGAGGAAAGTGAGTTATTCGACAAATCGCTACTCTGCTTTGTCCCACAGAGCCGATGGACTCAGCATCAAAGGTAACAAAATATCCCTGGTTTAGAGAAGAAAAAGGAGTCCAGGGATTGAAACTGCGATCTCTCTCCCTGAGTAATCACTGATGTATTTCCTGAATGCAGAAATGCTTCAAAGTCAAAAAGAAGTGAGAAGAGCTTCGACTTCAAGCTCGTTTGGACTCGTGATTGAAGATAATAAGTTTCCTAAAGCGACTTACGTGTTCCCGGAATATGAAGGCGAGGATGGCAGCGGCCAGCTCTGCCAGGAAGATGAGCAGGATGAGCATGAAGAACTGCAATAAAGTTAAACAACACAAAACCAGATAGTGTGAAAATTACAAGCTAGGTGAGTCAGGAAAACTGCACTCCAGGTTCTTGTAAAAAAACAAATTACACGCCGTCTGTGCCCTCTGAAGTCATCGTTAAAACATCACGATGTACCAAAGCACACAGATGGTTTCGCTTTTGGTTGTTTCAAACTCCAAAAATTGGAACCACCTCCCCAAAAAGACCAGAGTTGCACATGTTTGCGTGAACTCACGAAGAGAAGCAGACACTTGTTCTCCCGAATGGCTCCGCAGCAGCCCAGGAAGCCCAGCAGGAACAGCATGCCTCCCATCCCCAGGATGATGTAGACGCCGGTGAACAGCAGAGGGTTGGCCGCTACAATTTCCCTGAACCCAGTTGGGTCCACCAGAACCCACACGCCCACGCCCAGGAGGAACGAGCCGCCCAGCTGCAGGAGACAAGAAAAGAGGTCACTTCATTAAAAAACTAAAATTCAAACAAAATATTAGCCATGGGCTGGTTAGTGAGGTCAAAGGTGATCTATTATGCTTCACTGAACAAATTAGGATAGGACTATGGCATAGGTGTCAAACTCAGGGTGCGGGGGCCAAATCGGGTACACCGTAGTTTTTGTGGCCCTTTAAAAAAATTACATCAAGAAGTTTTTCACAAATCCACAAAAGTTTTGCTGATTTTATTGACATTTTTTCTCAAAATTGGTCAAAAACTTTGGGTTGAAGTATCTACTGCTTATGCTTTACTTCATGTCAAATTACAGTCTGTGATCGATATGGTGAGTAATAAAAAGTCACATTTAACATCACATATTAGCGTAAATATCGTAAAAATTCCTTACAAATATTTCAAAATTAGCATCACAATTTTATTTGTGTTTTTGATGGCAAAAAACACAAATAATAATGATAATAAAAGAAAAAAAAACACAAAAACAATAAAAATCCTGGCTGGACTGATCAGTGTCAAAAGATGTTCAATATTATTTTATTTTAAGAAACACTTAATGAATGATGAAACAGCTATTTACTGATATTTTAGCAAATTAATGGGTTTTATCGATACATTCTGGCACTACCGGCCCTTCAACAACATTCAGATTTTTGATTTGGCCCAAAATAAAACTGGTTCATTACATTTTTTGCACAAATTCTTCTTTGATAAGATTTCAGTCTGCCCAGTTCTGCCTATCGTCTGCCAGAACGAGCTGCTTCAGGCCGTCTTGTCACTTTGAATCCTAACTCAACGTTTAGACTTTCATGTAAAAATGCAAACGGGAGAACATTTATACGGCCATACATCTTTGAAAAGCAGAAGTGGAGCCTCCTGAACAACCAGCAAGAATGTAGTGAGTTGTTTCTGAATAGAAACTCAACGACAAAATACTTTTCTTTTCCAGCAGCCATTGTAGAGCGGTAAAAACCCAGTTCATTTTATTTATTTTGCACCAGTTCTCAGCAGTACAGTTAGTCATTCAGAGTAGTTATAAACTTTCTATGTAAGGAAACCCAGCAGATTGAACTGAGTCACTGACTTACAGCTCAGTAATATAAATGTCTTCCAGGGCTAAATAAGAGTTCAGGGTGAAAGAGCAAAGGTTTAGTTTCTCCAGTCACTATGGCTTAGAGGGGGGAGTGTAGAGATATCAGCCCTGCTTCAAACCCCCCCCAACCTGCTAAAGCTCCCATCCTCCACCATCCTCCGTCTCTCCAAAACCCCATCCACCTCCACCACAGGCTAACCCCTCATGTGATTAAGAAAAGTAGATTCTGAGGTGAGGAAAGATCAGAGCCTCCAGCATTTCTCCTGCAATCCTCTCCTTCCTGCAGCGTTTTATGAAACCTGGCTGTTATAACAGTTTTTCCATTACAGTTTAGTTTCATTTAATTTTTTGTTTGTCGAATTCAGTTGAGTTAAATTAGTTTTTATTAGCCATCATTAACTGAACGTTTAGTTTCAGTTTAGTTTTGATTGGTTATAGTAGTAGATCATATTTTGGTAAAGTTTTGGTGCAGAATTAAAAAGATAAAAGTATTGTTTTGAGATTATGTGATTGGGTAATGCTCATCAGAAGAAAACCATTAAAAAAAAATAAATTTAATTATTGTTGAACGACCAACTGACTCTGGCGTTTTATAACAACTTCTGCTGTCGCCATTTTGTGACAGGAGGATTATGGAGCATCATAATTTAAACTGCTTGATTGAGAAAAAATAAATAAATAAAATTTCACATTGTGTAATAATGTCACCAGACAAAATGTAACATTGCAATTGTTCACTGTGTCTTCCATTACTTTTTATGATGTAAAGCACTTTGAACTGCCTGGTCGATGAAACGTGCTACACAAATAAACTTGATTGATTGATTGATTGAGTGACTACACATCAGATAAACGCATCATATAGTTCCAGGTAGTTATAGTTTCTTCTCATTATTTATTTAAGTTAACAAAATATGTTTCCTCGATTTCAGTTTTTGTAATTCTGTTGGATTTAGTTAACTAAAATAACCTTGCTTAGCTCAAATATACTGGGGAATTAATGAAAACTGGGAGTCATTTTCAAAGCTTCGGAGGTAAAAAATAAATAAATAAAGCAAAATAAAAAAAAAGAAACAGAAAACACCCCCCTTCTCTGCTCTACTGGCTGCATCATCAGCCCAGCCTTGAACAATCACATGTGAGTGGAGTCTCTAAATGGTTTGGATGCGCCTAATAAAGCAGGAAAAGACACAAACCTTCCCCACTCTGACCCCCCCCCACCCCCACGCGGCTAACGGGATTACCCCTGATTGTCTTATCAAGTCTGATAAACTCAGGTGTCAGTCACCAGCTCCATATGGCACAGTGAGCCTCAGATGTGCGTCAGCACACGAAAATTTAATCAAAAGAGAATTTGATGGAATCAAGATTGCTTTGTCTAATGAAATGCAAATGCGGCTCCATTAGTCAGAGGCCCATCTTAAATCATTAACTTCAGAGGTAGCCACTTTGAGAAAGAGATGAAAAGTACTTACAAAGATGAGAAAATTGAAGACAAACATGAGGTACTTGATGCAGCTGAGGCAGTCGCCCTCCATGGTCGTCCCCCGAGCTGAAGCCTCTCCCTGACCCTGCAGGGAAAAGCAGAAAACGCGACGAATAAATCCTCCATATTGGACGGTTATTAGGCTGATGACGCTCCGGTTGGACCTGTTCACATTTTCATGAGTTCAAAAAAACACCGAACATAACTGTAAAACATTTGAGCCACATTTAGTTGTGTCTATTATCTTCTACTCTTTCAGTCAAATAAATGTATCCAGTTTTAGATTTTGAACCTAAATGTGAGTTTGTGAAAGATAAACTTACAGCAGTAAGTTGTGTTAACTTTTTATTAATTTAGTCAAACCTCCAAGAGTTGAATAAACTAGAGATTTTAGGTTAGCACTTAAAAAACTGAAATAAAAAAGACAGGAGTGGGAACTATTTCCCAGAATGCTTAGCGGCATATTTTTGTCTCCTGAGATGGAAGTGCGTTACATTGATCTGACTCTTGTGTTTTATTAAGGCAAATGTTCATTTTAATGCAATTCTCAGTTAGCAAAGCTTGAGGATAATGTCCTGTTCACACTAAATGTTTCTGAGCTGAATTCATTGGGATGTTTAATTAAATTCATTATCAGATCAGAAATTTTGTTCCTGCAGTTTGAAACAAGAATTTACATTATTATAAAGTAAAATCAGTATTTATTTTAACTTGATATAGTGAGTAAAATAATACAGAAATGTGGCTCTTTAACTATTTTTTTTTGCATATTGTGAAATAATTATTTAGTTTAAATTGCAGCATTAAGTTTAAACTCACAATTTAAGATTAATGAAGTTAAAAAACAATGTTTAGACAACTTGTCTCTTGTTAAATCAACTTCATGAACTTTAATTTCTGAGTTAAAACCAAAACTATTTTCTTGTTGACTTAAATTGCATTTTCAAGGCAGCAGGTGGACTTTCAGTTAAACCACCTTCAAATGTTTTACAGTGCGTCAGCCGGGTTGCTTTAAATTCAGGTCTTTCTTTGCCAGATTTAATCACCAAACGTTTTCTAAAGAAATTAAACTCTTTGGCGATGTCATGATTCTTATCATTTCCAAGAATATAAAAGTGAATTAAGCTTTAAAATTCATTTTCAGAGTCAGATGACCGGCTTCCCTATCAGCACTTGACATATGGTGTTATCCTAGTCTATTGCTGAGCGTTTTAAGGACGTAATTCCTGACCGAGTCTCCTTGTGCATTAACCCAATGGGGATGGGCTTTACTTCAGAGCATCTTTTTGTTAATGTAATGAAAGGCAGAAGCTCCTGTGCACCCGTCAGCTCACCCTCTACCTGACATAAACACACTTTACTTGATGAAGGTTCTTCCTCAAAGCACTCCTAGATAATGAAGAGCCCCTCTTGTGCATTAAGGGACGACATGGCGGTGTCTCCATCCCTGACCCCACACATAAAGTCAGCCACTAACTTCCTACATCAGAGGAACTACTTGAAATTTCTTAGAATGGAGAATAATGTTATGATTGAAAAATTCAATTGACATTCACTGCAAAAATACAAAACCTTACCAAGTAATTTTGGTCTAGTTTCTAGTGCAAATATCCAGTACACTTGAAAAAACACAAAATTAATTTAAAAGTAACTTATCAGCAAGATATGTGAGCTTGTTATAAGTCAATAATTCCTTGATATTGATGAAAAAGTTCCTGTTCTTTCGGCAGATAAATTCACTTACAACATGGAAAAAATGTCTTGTTATAAGTTAAATAATTTGCCAAAGGAACTAAAACTTTTTTAAATCAATATTAAGGAATTACTGACTTAAAACAAGATCCTATATTTTGCTGAAACATTACTTGTAAGTTAGTTTTGTCTTATTTCATGCGTAGTAAGATATTTGCACTAGAAATATCTTACTACACATTGGTAACTGTGCAGTAAGATATTTACCAAGTAAGTAAAGTTGTTGAAAGTAAGAACTATCAAAGACGAGGTTGAGGAAATTTCTGTGTTGGAGAAGAAATTGGTTTGTATTCTGGTTTAACTACTTTAGCAACAGCGCCACTTACAGGTTTGGGGGAGTAAAAACAGCATTTCGGTCCATCCTGTGTTCAAATGTTTTTGAAATAATTTCTGGAATCAGTCCCACGTTGATGTGGATGTTCTTGAAACCGACAAGCCGCTTTACAAAATAAATAAATACATGAAGGGGGCCTGAGTAAGTTGTTGCTGGGGAAATGGGAGATTTTAGTTTTGTCATGAAATAATGTTCAACATCATCTTGCTTGCATAAATTTAAGACATTTGTTTCAGTAAAGTGGATAATTTTGTAATATAACTGATGCTACAACAGAACCGCTAACTTTGGTTATCAGGGAAAAGGTTTATATTACATCCTGTTACAATATATTGATAAATTATCAGTACATTTCAGCAATGTTCTATGCTTTAGTCAAAAATACTGTTTCTATTTAGTTTCTTTAAAAATATGAGTGACAACTAGATGGGTAAAAATGATCTTTATAAATAGAAATCAACTAATTAAGTTTATTTATCTCACTAATTCAGTTTTATACTATACTACCAGAACACATCTAGTATTGTTAGTCATAAATCTGTAAGCTTCTTTTACAGCTTAATCTTGCTGTTTCCAACATGAGCTAAATGAGTTCGTCTTGCTGAAATAAACAAACCTTAATTGAAGTGGTTGTTGTCCGAATGACAGAACAATTTGCTTCAAACCCTGCATGTGTCAGTCAGTGTTAATTACATCTTCACATCTGAGTGGGTTTCACACCGCGTGTGCTCTAATGCTCCCGTCACGCCTCACACCAGCGTCCCAGATGCTGCCTTTTGATCTGCGCTGTTCGTCCATCTGCAATTAAGCCTAAAGAAAGCAGCATCCACGAATTGACACAAAACGGCATTCAAATGAGCCCACAGAAAACGGTCTCTGCAAGTTGTTTATAAAAGTTTAATTCATTTGGTCTGCATCCCTAAATGTGAAAAAACGTCTTTGTGATTCCATGTGTTGAGTTAATTTGTACGGAGTCCCATAGGAGTCATGGGCTATAAATTCATTTTGCGTTACCTCGCCAAAGTTTGGAGGACCAAAACTGACATGAATAAAAATAAAAGCAGAAATCTATATTACTTGTTTTTCCTTGTGAATGGTGTGAAAATAATCAAATAATGCTCAAATGCAGCCACCACTAGGGGGAGTGTTAGCTTCCAGTTCCTGCGCCGATGTTGGAGTTAAATATATTGTGTGAAAATAACAATTGGTTTCATTTTAAACCACTTTCCATCTGCAGTTGAATTAGATTTGTGTTTCTGAGTAATTCCAGTACATTTTATTGATGCTAAATTTTAGCAATTAAACAAACGTATTTTCTTCTCCTCCAAGGATTTCTCTCTATGTATTCTGCTAGGACTGGATGAGAAGCGATCTGTGGGGCAGCTGTAATTGCTGTGACTTTAAGGGAACACAATTAATAATTTGTCAGAATCTAAACGACTCCCTGCTTTATTAATCTGTTGTTTTGTTGGGGTTTAAACTTGGTGACAACCAGATCAAAAAGCAGCTTCTCAAAGGAGTTGTAATAGATTTAATAACCACCCATTGGAAGCCTCTCAGCAGAAGAAAGAAAACAAAAAACGTCTTCTTTCATTCCCTTTTGTTGGGCAGGCTTTCCACTGCTCTGGCTAAATCTCTCTGCAGAACTGACACCTGGGTTATGATCAATGCTGGTCTGTTTCCTGTCAAATATGATCTCACTTTACACACAGAAATTCACCATTGAGGTGATGCAAACCAAAAACATTTGCCAAACATTTGCCTCAAGTCCAGCACTCACAGAGAATCGAAATTGCATGAATAATTAAGCAGAACAAAAGCCTTATCTTTTTGTCTTTTAATATTGCATGCTTGTGTTGGTTTGTTTTTAACTTGCTGCAGAGTATTGATGTGTTTTGAGCCACAGAGAAAGCTTTTTCTTTGTCTCGCTGCCAGCTTGTGTAAGTTGCTGTGACAATCAAATTGAACCAATCTAAAGATACTGCGTGTCTCTGTCTGGTTTGGGGATGATTTAACATATAATGAGAACTATTACTTTCCTCAGTAGCCAGAGGGTGTATTATGTTTTTTCCATGATTTAGGAATCTGATTTAGAGTGACGGTTAAATACTTTCTGTAAATCATAATAATATGCTTTCGTATTGATTACCCTCGGAGTGGTACTCTGAGCTACCAACCACCTCATTGCCTGAGAGGGGTTTTAATTAACTCCATCCTTTCCTAGATCCAACTGAAAGGTCTAATGAGGTCACAGTAGGTTTTAATTGAGATCTGCATAAATTACTGTCTCGCAGAAAAGCAAGTGAAACGGTCCGTTCTGTCAATCCCTGGGCCTTAAGAGAGCAAACAGTATTTTCCACAGCAGGGGATGAGGAGACGGGCTGCTGGAAAACCTCTCAGTTTTTATAACCACAAACAAAAATGTCTGATCTCTTTTCCAGCCTCACCCTTTCTCTCTGCTCTCCCATCTCAGGGTCGGCCCAGCTGTCAGATGTGGGGCCAGTTCTCTTCTGTGCATTAAAATTCATTGCTTAAGTTCGCTTTTACTGTATTTGCCTAGCGAGGCTCCCAGAAAAAGGTGGAAACCAGCACTGTATAAATCAAACTGCCACAGCGAAAGTGCAGAGTAAACAAACTGGCCTTTCCCATGACTCCCATAAGACTGCTGGCCCTCATCGATCACAGTTCAGCCTCACAGATCAGACACCCAAGTCTGCAGATTCTGTTATCTGGAAAAGGGCAACAACACAGAGGCTATGTTCACACTGCAGCCTGAAGAGATACAACTTGGAATTTTTTCAAATCGGATCTTTTTGGCATCATAGTTCATACTTCCAAATATGTGGCTTGTATGTGATCTCCAGTGTGAACTGCAAAGAAACTGAAAGTATCCCACATGCATAGTAGGGGGCGCAATAACGTCACACAGAGAGGGTGCTCAGTGTTTTGCCAACCGCCATCATGGTGCGTTCACACCAAACGCATTATGCCCATCAAAAATGCGTCCGACGCTTCCATTTGGAAGCACTTTGAATGCAGACGCTTGACCTTTTGCTCCACCCTTAGAACTTCGCGCATCTGGTTTACATTCAGAGTCTATGCGGAGGCGCGTCAGATGCGTCAAAATCGCTCTGCCATTGTTTTCTGTTGCCGGCCTATTTGTCGGACACGTTGGACGCACTTAAAACGTCAAACACTGAAAGTGCTCCAAATCGCACTGCGCTAGACATGCGATACGCGGCGCGATGGGCCCTCAACATAGACTTTGAATGTAAACCAGACGCGTCTGACATGCAAAAGCGGTTGGTGTGAACGCATCGTAAAAAAGAAGCAGCAGCGCTCAGTGTTTGCGGAAGTAAACTTGGATGCGAACGGTAGAGCATATTTTACGATTTTAAAGATGTTATCTCCAAGCGGAGATTTTCGCAGAACAGTGACGTTTGTTTAGCATCAATGACGTTCAGCTCAGATGAACCATTCAAGCCGTTCAGACTCAGGTCACATTTGTAAAGATCAGATACGTGTCGGATATCCAAGTGAATAAAAGTTTGATCTGTGTTGTTCAGACTGTAATGAAAAGATCAGATACAGGTCAAATAAAGGTAAAAAAAAAAATGGAGTCACTTCAGGCTGCAGAGTGAACGCAGCCAAAGTTTGTGTTTGTGCTGCTTTGCAAAAATGCATGAATTTATGTTGGTATGACAAAACGCAGATATTATAATTAACCAACACCGATGCAGAAAGAAATGCTGTGCTGATGAGATTAGAGAAATATTTTCTTAGAAAGAAACACTGCATGTCATTGATGTGACAATGTAACAACAGTCTATGCCCTGAGGTATCCTGCACAAGCCAACTCAATTTACATCAACTGCTCCTTACGTTACTGACATCATTAAATGCCGCGCGGCTCGAAGAATCCCTTTGTTTACTCCTGGAGATCCCCGGCTGCGGACCTCAGAATGGTGGTGTTTGATGGCGGATTAATGAGATCCGAAACCCAAATCAACTTTATGATACCAGCAGAAGCCAGTGCTCTGTAATGAGGACAAACCCACCCGACCTACATTCCTCCCAGTGGGAGCGTTTTGAAGCGATGCCTTGAGCATTTTTCCAAGCCGATCTTAGATACCAAGAGCTCCATTTTCTTTGCACCCACAAGATCAACAACTATGGCTGAAAAAGACAAAGATAAAAAAAAATCTATGACGACAGGAAAAACACATAAAAGGTGGATGGTTGTTTATCTTGACAATCCCTTTATGGATGCAGTTAAGCGTACACTGCAAAAACACAAAATCTCAAAATCTGTGGTCTAGTTTCTGGTGCAAATATCTTATTACACTGGAAACGAGACAAGCTAACGTAAAAGTAACGTTTCAACAAGAAAACGTGAAAAGATTGTCTGGTGGTGAATAGATCTCTAGGCTACTTTTACAGCAAATTTGGTTTAAACGTTAACCAATCTGTTAACCAAACGTTAACATTTTTTATGTTTAAAACTGGAGTTTTGTTACAAGTCAAAACAAAGATGTTTTTAAGCAGACATTGGAAAACACTGGTCTACAACTCAAGACCTCTAGATTACAAATCCAGTGTCTTTTCAATTGAGTAGCATTATTCATTTATATTTTATGCAAACGATCTGAGTGTTGCCTCTGCTGGTACTCAGGAAGTATCTTGCTGAGATTACTAGAAAATCTGATTAGATTAGATATAAAGTATGTCTTTTTTAAATATGCCACCACAGCAAGAAATATTAAATATCTAATCATATTTATCCATTTTTAATACATTATTCCACTCAAATACACATTTTAAATATCACTGCAATATCACAACTGAAAAAAATAACCTAAATGAATTTTGGTTCATTGTTTTTGACATGTTTTAGACTTTTAGACCAGGCACTAGTTGGTTTAAACATAAACAAAAAACATAGTTCTAGACTAGATGCATTATTAACTCATGTTGAAATTAAGTGTACATGGAAAAATGTTCTGGTTTATTTATTTATTTTTTTGTTTCCAGTCTTTATCTGTCATGAAATATGCAGGATTTGGGAAAAATTGGCACTCTTTTCGAAATGTCTGAGTCTAAGTAAGGGTTTATATTCATTAGGGTAATGTTTCATAAACTTTTTACATGAAGTATCACCTGGGTAAATACTGAATTTTTCAAATACAACAATACTGGCTGACATTTCAAAAACACAAACACAAGAGGAATTAGAAAACGGAAAATATTGGTACTGATTGCAATGTAACAATGACTTACATCTTTACTCAGAGATAACATTTTCAAGATTGAAATTGAGAAAAATCTATAATCGTCAAAGGTTTCTCACTAATACCGTCCACAACATCCAATATGGCCGCCTTGCTTAAAAATGTAAGGATTCCTGCATTAAATAAGTTTACATGCATTTTTAATGATTCATATGTCATTAGATTTTTCAGAGTATATTTAGTATGTTGCTCAAATGCAACGTACAGAAATACTGCATTAGTTTAATTACTGTTAATTATTGCTAACAATAATAAGATTAGATGTTACAGAGTAGATTTTTTAAAGATCCAAATGATTTCTGTTCAATTGGGTTTGAGCTCATTTGCAGATCCAAGATCCAAATTTTAATCAAATCCAATAAATGGAGCCTCCAGAGCTGCAATTTGTTTTTATTTAGGTGCAAATAAAACCAAGATTTCTTCTGAGTATAATAAATGCGGCACCTTTGAGATCCATGGGGACCAAACATAAAAACCAAGGTTTAATGCAAGCTGCAATAATTGTGCTAATTGCTAACATAAGATGGTTAATCGACTTTAAAATTACAAATCATTTTGTCTTTGTTTAAAGACCAATTCTCTGTTTTACAGTGACTGCTCCCTCTCTCACACAGTGTGCGGTCACCTGAGCGCCTGACATAAATAATTTAATGTCTGCTCACAGAAAAGAGCTGGAAAAAAAATATTCTGAAAGCCATAATAGGTCTTAAAGAGAAATCACACCTGGCTTAATCAGTCATTTGCAGGTCAAAACCTTAAAAATGGTCACAAATGTCTCATTTGGTACAATTAATAAGCTGAATCCATATGCCTCTGCTCCAGCAGGCTCCCCCCTGGATAAATGGATTACATTGACAAGGACATCCTGTCTGCACCTCCACCAACCACATGTTCAGCCAGTCTACTTCATCTTGGGTGCAGGTCTGCATAACAGATAATCATTAACAATGAAACCCTCTTGAAAATGTAAGAGGTAAAACTTGACCTGCTCTAATTCCATTGACCCTGTAAATGATCACCTGTAATTGAACCCTGGGGTCCGCCCTGGGGTCCCAGGCGCCTCGATGTGGCGGGGCGCGCTAATGCTCCCTGCGCTAATACCCTCAGATGACACTGAGGGACCGAACTCATGCCGCATCACCCTTTATCTCAATTAAAAACCCATTTTCCCATTTCTCCGTGACTTCCTAAATCATCCACAAGTAAACACCCGAAATCCTCTAGCAACGAGCTTCCCTAGAGGACCAGCATGTCCCTTAATGAACCTCCAATTAGGAGGGAATGAGCCCTGGGCGGGGCCGTCGCACCGAAGTGCTTTGAAGTTCACTGAAGGTAAAGCAGCTGTGAGAGTTTTCTGTGAGCTAAAAATGAATAACTGGGGTTTGATCCCTCCCGTAGTTCTAAGAGGGTTGTTTGGATCCCGCCTGAGCAGGTCGCCGGTTTATGAACTTTTTTTTTGTGGTTTCACAAACTGAAGAGCTGATGGGTCACCCAGTTGGTCGACCGTGACATCTGCCGCACTCTTCTATGACCGTCGCGCTAATAGTGCGGGTTAAACTGGTAGATCTAGTCAAAATGTTTGCCAAGAGAGTAGAAAAAGCAAATACTGTTGCTTCACCTTCTCCTCCTCTGGATGTCAGACACACCACCTGAATCTGAGAATCTCCATCTTCCTCTGTGGATCACACGGGTAGGCTTTGCTTTTCTGTCTTTGTTATTTAGCATAATTGACAAGCAAATACCACAAAAGAACAACCCTTGGGTCTGAGAGTCCAGGAATCTGCCAGGCTATATGAATATTTCTTATGCTGATTAACAGCTAAGGGACACATATCAATAGTTCATTCTCAGTGAACCTTTGCCTAATGAGTCTTTTTACAGTATGCATAATATAAGAGTAGTGCAACTAATTGGCTATAATGAATTAGCTCCAATCCACTAGATCATCTATTATTTAATACTGTTGCTCCTGTAAGAGCTGAGCGGTACACATCCCATCCATTCACATGGGAATGATGTTATAGAAACCCTGAGGGCTGAAGTCCTCTGACCAGGCAGCTGATGCTCTCCTGAATTACCGGCTGATTAACCAGAAAGCACATTCAGAACGAACAAATGCACAGACAGAAACAGAAGGGCCATGGAAGTCAACATTACCGCCGGCCACATTCCTGACATCCCAACTGGGCGCGGATCCAGCTGTTAGTGCAGGCCAAGCTGTTGCTAAGACTCAGCGAATCGATTTCCCAGATCCTTGGATTAGAAAGATAGGGCCAACGTAAAAGGCATTGATTTCTTCTTGATATTTAACATAAGTGGTTGATTTGTGAGGTAAACAAACAGATTTTTTCGTCTGCACTGAACATGTGTTTGTGATCCTCACTTTGTCTTACCAAAGACTTTTATTTAATTGCTTCACCGCCTCTATCTGGGTGAGTGAAGACACAAGCTGGGATCGATAACAGCTGGTCATTGATGCATTGATCGCCTGGAGCTGCAGCTCCGAGTCGGCCGCTGGTCCTGCAGCAGTGAGGGCATGTTATGCTCCACATAAACACTTCCACTCTGACACTTCTGAACGCTTTTACAGTTTTTTTCCTTTTTTAATAGAGGGGGAGGATGACACATGATCCTGGGGGATTTCCAGAAAACTGGGTTATAACTCAATTCAAAATGAAGTGATTCATAATTACACAACATGGGAATTATTTCTCTGCAGATCTGCTCTTTCTTTTTTGCCAAATACTACTTTCAGTAGCTTATTCTTCGAGTTCCTGGTATTATGCATTTTTCCCCTCCATATCAAGCACGTCAAGATCACCAATGCTATCAAATGTCGATTGTGCCAGAATGTATTGATGAACCCATTAACAACCAGTTCAAATATTAATAAATAGCTGTCTCTGGATTCGATAAGCGCTTCTTATAATTAGTACTGAACATCTGTTCACAGGATCTTGTGATTATTTTTAAATTTTTTGTGGTGCTACTTTAGAAATACTTGCAAGGAACTTTGTAATATTTCCACTTATGTATGATGTTAATTGTGACTTTTTGTTACTCGTTAAACCGATAATGGACTGTAACTATTTTGCATAATATGCCCTCTTTCAGAAACTGCTAATCTTACCGACAAATTGAACTCACGTCAGAGTAGCACTATGTAAACATATTATTACTGAAGTAAAAGTAAAAATGTATTTGGTAAAAAGTCTACTGAAGTACTGACTGACTAATGAAATTATCAATAATTTAATATTTAAATATTACATTATGAAATGGACCAAAATGTAAAGTTAAGTGGAATTTTTGGTATTTTAAAAATGAAGATGACAATAATTCATAAAAATAACAAAATCATGCAAAAGAAAATGTTTCCAAATAAGTTTCTTTAACTAAAAAGAAATGAAAAGTTGACAAAAACTGGACGTGTGTGTCTGTATTTGTTGATTTATTTTTTTGGCTTGTTTTTCATTCAGTGTGTAGAAAATACAGAAATTTTACTCAAGTAAGAGTAAAGATACACCATGATAAAATTAATCAAATAAAAGTAAAACATAATAAATTCTCCTTAGAGTACGCTTTTTAAAAAAAATACGCAAGTAAATGCATTTGAGTAAATGCAATTAGTAATTACCCAACTCTAATCTAAAGGGACTTCCGCAAAAAAACAAAAAATCAAAAAAAACTCTCAGGTTTGCAAAGATTGGTGCAAGAAAAGAGAAAATATCCAATAAGCAACATTTGTGAGAATAAAATGATCCGGTGACGTCAGAGTCATTTCTGAACAGACTATCTTTGAGCACATCTTCTACCAGCAGAACAATCCACCATGTCACGAAGCTCAAATCATCCAACACTGGCTTTCGAACATGGTAATAGGTTCACCACGAGCCAACAGCAGCAACTGTGTTGCCATCATGTCGATATGAAACAAAACCTCTGGAGGAATGTTTCTGACATGTTGTTCTGAACTGCCTCCGAAAAACAGAGGCAGTTCTGAAAGCAACAGGGGGTTTAACACGATACCAGCAATAAAAGTGGCTGGCGAGCATATCCTCACAGCAGACCGACTTTCTCACAAGCAGGGAAGGCTTCTGATGGCTGAGCTCTGCAACAACACAATGCAGGCTCTCATTATCTAGTGAATGGCAGAGGAAAAGTGCTGCTACTTCAGTTTTTCCCAGTCTACCATTATAAGATCAGAGTGTGGATGATTGCAGGTGGAACTTGTATTATATTAATTACCCATATTACAGAAACCACCTGAGTAACACCCATACTAAGAAATACAGAAAAGTGTATCATAAGATACGATAAGATTTTAGAAGTGCAAGCTAACCCAACTTCCAACATCTTTGCTGGACTCAAGATGTTGCCAAATGATTGTGAGTGAGTTGCTCCTCTTCCTCCTCAACACTTCAATATTTGAAATGTTCTCCTTTTTCTCAACCTGAGTTGCTGTATCATGCAACCAAGTCCTCTAAAAACTGTAGCTATCACTTCCCTGGCAACATTTGCTCACCTTCAAATGCTTGCTTTCTCAACTTCCATGTTGCTCTCTATAAAAAGTAATCTCTAAGGCCACCCAGTCATGCTGTTAAAGTGGCCTTTGTCTGCAGGACTGTGTTTGGCATCTCCTCCTAACGCTAGTTCCTGTTAGAAAACAAAAGGGAGCACAGGGGAGCACTTTACAACAGTGGGGGGGAGCACAGTTTGGCCCGCCATTTGTCTAATGAACAATCAGTCACACTTTGGTACAAGGCCATATGTTAGTTTGGATACAGCTCGCTCCCTTGTGTAGAGAGACTGAAACCTGTTTCATCACTCACAGATGGCTGCGTGCCACGCACACATATCCAAAACCTTGAGAATGAAAGTTAGTGAAGGTTCAACAAGATAAGGGAGAGGGGAATAGAGCAACGGCGTAACCCAGTTTCTGATACGAGTTGGAGTTTAAAGCGATCAAAACAAAGCCTGGAGGGTAACGGTTCTGAATGTGGTTTAGTGGGAGATGAAAGAGATAACCGTATAAAAACCAGTCTCTGCTGCTAATGTTTGCAGAAGAAAACAAAGTGGGTTAATGTCTCTGGGTGGGTTAATAAGCACTGACAGCTTGTACTGTCAGTGCTTATTAATATAATGCTGAGACAGTGTGATAACAGAGCAACTGGTTGGGGTAATTATTATTTCCTGTATAACAGCATTTGATGAATAATTCAAGTTTGTTAGTTTGTGCATTTTATGTTCACAGTTTATTCCTTATGTTCGACCCACTGGTCTGAAGCCTGGAGCATTAATGCGTCTCTCAGCACTGTATCAGACATTTCTCTGCCCCGTGTGATTATAGGTCCATATTGTTGCATGGGGCGGTTCTGCTGCCGCTGATTAAGCCTCATAGAATATGGAAATGACAGGAGAAGTTTCAGATGCCTTTGTGGTTACGCAGATGTCTGGTGTCTACCTACGACAACAAGCTTGGCAGCTTCAAAGACGGGGACGTAATTAGGTCTGTCGTGATTACAAATTTTACTGGACGATAAATTGTCCCAGAAGTTATCGCGATAAATGATGATATTGTTTTGAGACCATTTTCAAGTGATATAATGGTAAGGGCATAATAATGCAAGAACACATTCTCAAACACCAATAAACTTTAAATTCTAACTAACTTTTAACACTGGAACTAAGACATTTTAAATATCCAAAATAAACTAAACAAAAGAAAGAACAAATAAAATGAATTATAAAGTCTGGTGCAAATATCTCAGTACGCCCACAACTAACTTTTTAACAAGAAATAAGAGCTTGTTTTAAGTCAACAATTCCTTAATATTGACAAAAAGTACTGGTTAAACTGAAAAAGACATTTATCCTGTATTATAAGTTAAACTAGAAAATTTCGGAAGAAATTTAGCCGGGGCCTGCCAAGGCGCGCCCGTCGGGTTTGGGCCCGGCGTCGTCACGCCACAAATTGGCATCGACGCTAAAGAACGCCGCAACGTGATCAATGGCATGCGGAGAACCACAAGAACGTTAAGTAAGGCGGACGTGCACCATTCAGTATGATTTAAAATTTTGTCAAGGCTTTTATTTTGGAAGTTTTGTTAAACTTCATTTCAAAGGGCCAAACTAATCCCATGCGTAATAGTCCTTGGGTTAAAATAGTTATATAATGCTCAAAACACAAGTAGCTGATGTAAAAATATTCAAGGCTTTTATTTTGAAATGTTTGTTAAGCTTCATTTCAAAGCGCCAAACTAATCCCATGTATAACAGTTATATAATGCTCAACACAGCAATTATCTGATTTAAAAATATTCAAGGCTTTTATTTTGGAATTTTTGTTAAACTTCATTTCAAAGGGCCAAACTAATACCATGTGTAACAGTGCTTTGGATGAAAAAGTCAAATAAAGCCAAAAAGAGCAATTACATGATGTAAAAATATTCAAGGCTTTTATTTTGAAATTTTTGTTAAGCTTCATTTCAAAGGGCCAAACTAATCCCATGTGTAACAGTTACTGAGTTAAATCAGTATACAGCCCATAGCAGCAGGTAGTTGTAAAGGCCAGTTAAGTCCTGATCTGTTTCAACTGAGGGTTTCACTATAGATAGAACTACAGTGATGCGTATTTGTAGTCCAAATCAGCAGCCAATAGCCTCTTGAGTTCCGTTGCTATGTTAAATAAGTTTCACACCAAGGTGTGAAGTGTTAGTGAAAGAGCCTGAGAGCCTCAGAAAATCCTGTCGCATGACTTTGCTCTGAAGCACCGTGACAGAAAACCGTACGGTCTAGATAAATTTCGAAAACATTTTACCGGAGCAGACAGGCGTATCAATGTCAGGACCGATTTTGATACCAATCGTGCGATATTTGTGGGCGTGATGGCGATTTCAAAAATGATTTGGGTTGAAAAAGTTGTCTTGATCTCTCACTCTAATCAATCAGAGAAGCACTGTAATTTTCGGAAAAATGAGAAACTTTGGGTCGCTTAGAGGCAAATTGTGGACAAACCGTAACTGGTATCGACGAGCCGTCTTCACTTTCGAAGAGATCACAGACGTATCTACAAAATGAAATTTGAATGGCATTTCTAGGTGAATTCGTGACGACACAGAAAATCCTCAAAAATAGGGTATTTCCAGGATTTTTCCCATTGACTTATAATGGGGTTTTTTTCGTAGTTTTTTGCGAATTATGTCGCCACGTTAACCCCAAATCCCACCAAAAATAATAGCTCCAATGGCGTGAATTTTCTGCACGTTTTGATACCTCATTTGTAGGTGTGCACCCAGCGGTATGAGCCGCATTAACGGTGACGGAAGAAAAATAAAGAAGAAGAATATTAAAGAGACGCTTCTCTCCGACAATAGTAATAGGTTCCTGCCATTGCTTTGCATGGCAGGCCCCAATAAATAATCTGCTAGTGGATCTCATATTTTTAAAAAAATTATTGACTTAAAACAAACCACCGTTTCTTGTTGAAAAGTTACTTGTAAGTTACTTTCATCTTATTTCAGGTGCCAGGATATTGCAGAGGAAACTCGACCAAAATTACTTGGTAAGATTCTGTGTTTTTGTAGCGTTAACAGTGTATTCCTATAGAAATGACAAACAAATACTCATTTAAATCCCTGAAGAAGCGACCTTCCTCCTGAGTGCTTCCTTTTACTTTCTGCATGAAATCATCAGAACAGCAGAGCTGTCATTATGATTCCCTTCCACTTCTCTCTCACTTTTTTCACACTTTGAATATATTAAACTTCAAACGTGTCAAGAAAGGCACTGACTGAGGGGAAATGATGAACTGCGTCAAAGAGAAGCCAACTCCAACCTGATTTATCGGTGTCGAGTGAAGCTTGTTCTTTTGAATCTTAGGTGGTAATTTAGACTTTAATTCAGTGTTTTATTGGAATTTCAAAGCAAGTCTGAATGTATTCATTTCAAAGAAAATGACAATCGCCCAATTAATTTTTAATGGTAAGGATTTATTGTCCAGTACACTGTTTGTAGTGTGTGTTCTGCTTGTAGTTTTCAAAACCAGAACAGTGACATAAAACCCGATCCACCACCTGGGACTGGATCCCTGAAGGTTCCCAGTACGCCAACAAGTCATGGCTAAAACTTTAAAAGCAGCAAAGGGACGTTTAAATAACAGAAACAGTCTGGAGATCCAATCTTTTAGAACAAGGTTTCCGCTTTTACCAGTTTTTAAAAAGTTGCAGTTTCAAAACTGCTAAAACTTTAGTGCCGCAGTATATTAATGATTTCCATCTAATGAGAGACCAGAAAGTGCAGGAGGGAAGTGCTGAACTGGAAAATCCACAAGTGGGTTTCCAGTGTCAAGTTATCCAGAGATTTTAAAATCCAAAAAAAGAATTTATCTCATGGCGTTCCAGATGTTGAGATGCAGTCGAAAGTGCTGGATGGGTGTCCAGCTCCAGTCCTCGAAGGCCGGTGTCTTGCCAATTTTAGATGCATCTCTGCTCCAACTCAGCTGATTTAAATGGTCCAACTACAATCTGAGCATGTTCAGGTTCTGCAGAGGCCAAGTAATGAACCATCATTTGATACAGGTGTGTTGAACCAGAAAAGAACTAAAATCTGCAGGAAATCAGCCCTTGAGCACTGACTTTGGACACCACTAGACCAGAGCTTTGTAAGTTTTTGGGTTAATGCTGAAAAACCGCACTAATCATATCTATTTATTTTTTCATGATCAGTAAATCATGGATTATACATTGCAATTTTAAGAAAAAAAATGACATTAAATAAAAGAAAACCTTTTAAAAGGATTCCTAAGAGCTAAATGACAAAAACTCATAAATAATTCAACAGAACTTTAATGTTTTAACTTAAATGCACCATCAACATTCTGTTGATGGTGCATTTTCACCATCCCTGTTTAGTCCGCTTTGATCAAACTTTAGTTTCTTCATAGGAAGTCTGATTTGTTTGGGAAGGTGTGAATCCACAATCAAACTCTGATGCAAACCAAAAAAAAGCTACAAACGTAGGTTTTGATTCAGTTGAAGTGAATTCTGGTGCGGTTCGACTGCATATGTGAACACCAAGTGGACCGGACACCACTCTAAAAGCAGGAAGTGGACTACAGTGCAGGGCATTCTGGGTAAAAACAAATGCGAGAGTCTAGAGTTAGTAAGAGAAATGGCTCGTCACCTTTTACCGAAAACAAAAAAGAAATCCTACAACCGCCAAAATCTGACACTACTCCATTTCTGGTTACATTTCATAAAGAAGGAGGTTGTTCCCATGTCTTCTCCAGGTGTTTTTGTCTCATTTCCTTCAGTGGTTCTTGGTGCAGCGCCACCACAGGCGAGGAGGGGAACAGATTTTTTAATTTGTTTAGTTTGTTTGACACAGTGCAGTGTGAATCCAAACCACACCAGCTAAAAATTTAACAGATGTTGAAATGTTGGTCCCCAATTAAACTGAGTCCACCGGATTGTCAGGTGTGAAAAGTCAATGTTTAGTCAGGTGTCTGTAACAAAAGTAAACATTGAAAAGACCAGCATTGTTTGTAGTTTATATTATCATCAGCTGAGTAATGTCAATAAATTTACATGCCTTGGTGCATGTAGCATTTGTCTGTTATGTCTTACGGCTGTTAACAGCTGATCCATCCGGACCTGAACTCCCCTTTAACCTCTCAGTCTTTACATGTCTGCTGCTCAGCCATGCCTGGAATACTAATGTTGCAAATGTCAATGCAAATCAGAGCCTAACAATAAAGCAGCACAAGCCTGCTGTGATGGTTAAAGGACGAAAGCCTTTCTGTCTATTTTGCAGCCGCAGCAGCAGCTCTCGCTCCGGCGCTCTGCCTCCTGTCGTTGGTAACAATGGCTTTTCGCTTGTGCTGTCAGCATCTTGCTGAAAAGAGTCTGTCAACAAGCTCTTTCTGCTGTGATTCTCACTGATTTTACACATGTGTGCAGAGGCTGGAATCCCTCAAGGCAGCAGCTATGCATTACTGCAGAAAACCAAAGGGCACCAGTATGTTTGAAACACAAATGTGTGTTGGAGATGAAAGTGGTGGATTTTCTTTTTTTTAACGTCACATGCGCAGCATTTGAAGATGAAACTCAGCCATACCATGCGGATCCCTTTGTTGCTCGTCTTTGTTCAGGTGAAACTGATTGTGACTTGTCCTGCTTTTCTCCCCCAGCTCCCGTTTTCATGGGCTGTAGGACAGAAACACAAGACAAAAAAAAGAACCACAGGTTAGGACCGAGCTAACGAGGTGAATAAATAGCAAAGGAGTGGAAAGCAGAAATAAATGTGGCAATTCTTTCTTATAATCGATCTGAGCAGAATGAAAGTGGGAGAAAAAAAAAACACAGAAAGGGAAATTCTGGGCCACTTAAAATGACAGAGTTTGCATTTATTATGTATGAAGCTTTAGCCCCGAGCGCCGCTCTAATATAAGGCAGAAGTGCTTCATCTGTGTGAATACTTCACTTCTCACCAATGTTAACAGCATTAGAAGGAATAAAAGACAACTTTAATAGCAACAGTTCAGACTAATGTTGCTTCCAAATAAAAGGCTATTAACGGTTTTGCGGTACTAAAGTAAGGTTAAGGTTAATTGTCCATTATTAGTAAACCCAGCACACCAAACTATCGTCATACGGCTTCTGGCTTGACCTTGAGGAGCGTCTGAACTCATGCATTATTCACTTTCCTTCCTAAGCACACGTTGCTGACTTTAACTGTCAATGCAAGTGTCTCCAGCCATGTGTGTCTAATGAGCATAAACGCTTTAAACTTTTTCTTGTCTTTAAATTGCTTTTTTTTGCCACAACTGTCTCCCAGCTGAAAATAACGATACGGCAATGAGCGCCAATTAAACCGCTGCTCCTCCAGCCTCTGTGTGCAAAAATAGTCGGCAGCCCAATTTTTTGACTGACTACTCTTTGGAGCCAGTTTCAAAGCGCTGGCACTGACAAGCTGGTACCCAATAATGGAGAGTGCTGCCTGTCTTTCTGAAAGACACGAAGCAGCGCGCAGTTAGCTGGTGCAACCAGCTGGCAGGGCATTTTCATCCTGACGAGGAACAGGACGGGAGAAGATCCCTGGAGTATTCCTGCACATGGAGTTATTGTTTACATCCGGAAATGTCGCGCATGTGCACAACGCCAGAGGGCAAAGAGACGATTCTCTTACATATGCTGTCCATAGCCGCGCTGCCGGGTTAGAAAAGCTCCGTTAACTAAATGAAACCTGGAGATATTGGTATTATTAATTTATCACAGTGAGACAGCAAAGGGAAAATAATGCAGAAAAACCGTTAAAGAACAACTCAAAACCACTTTTTTCTCGCTCTTTACGCTGCACGCAGATTTGTTGTCATAGCAACTGACAGCAACGCCACTCTACAGATCAGGATTCAACACCAAAAACTCTCAGACGTTTCTCACACAAAGAACAGAATATTAAGTCTTATATTTTTAGGCTTCGTGTGTATTTTGCGATTATTAAAAAGCGAACGTTGTGGCAGATTAGCTTCCGCTGCTATTAGCTAAGCTAACACTGCGGTGGTTGGTTAGCTAACTTAAACACCTGCTCTACTGATGATACGTCAGAGTTGTTGTTTAGATCGTCTTTCTAAAAATCTGTTATCTAAACCGAAACACACCGAATTCCACATCACATCTACAAGATACGATTGTTAAAGTCAAGCTAGCCTAACTGAACTACTTCCCTCTTCCTCACAATTTTTTTTAATTAAAATTTTATACTGACGTTATCTAGTAATCTTAGTGTTGACAATTAGTTGCAAAGCAGCACTGTGTCCCTTTTTCTTTTATATATCAGGAGTACATTTAAGATTTAGCACGTTATATTGACAACTTGACAGCTAAAACCAATGCTAATCATTGGTAGCCAGGAGCTTTTTGTCCTCCAGCAGGGAGGTGCTCGCTTGACGTTTCTCTCCAAGGGTCCATTTCCAGCTGACATCACATTCGGCAGGACACTAAACCCGAGCGACAGTGAAAGCATCACGTCCTCTCCTCCCATGGAGAATATGTGACTCTGATTGCATCTGGAAGAGGCAATCAAAGCCAGAGTGACGAAGAGGGACAAATCTCAGAAGTGGGGAGATGCACTGGAATGATACAGTCTCTTATCGTGGGAGCTTGAAAGCACCCACGCTGAGAGAATCAATAACACCGGCTTCACACATGCAGGGAGGGTGAGGATGTACTCTGTACGCTGAAAGAGTCATTTACAAAAAAACAACTGTCTTTAAATCACCATATGGCCCAGCTATCATATCCCCAGGTAGTGGAGTGCAGTAATCCCAGTGCCAGCTTGTTTCAGACATTACAAAAGCAGCAGATGAGTAAGTAATTGTCATTATCTCGGTCTGTAATGGCACTGAGCCACCGCATGATCAGATTTTACCCTGAAGCCTGTTGCAGAGGTAGGCTCTCTTGAACCCTCTGTTTAGGAGGACTATCAGTGGGTGGAGAGCACCAGTGCGGAGGGTCCTGCAATATTTTCCCGGTTTCCATGGAAACCCCTTCATATGAAAGAGGAGAGCCGATGAGATGCGGCAGCCCTCATTGAATCGGTTATGGGGGTGCGAACGGAGATCGGCGCAGACGGCTGAGAAAGCACAACAATAGGACGGAGTCTCTGGGGGGGGAAAGGCCAGGCCGCCCGGGGCGCCAACAAAGGTTTCATCTACATCCATCCCAATGGCGTCGCTTCTGAACAAATCACTCTCGCCAATTTGCCAATGACATTTAAGCTCAGGAGTATTGTGGGCGATTGAAACACCAAGGCAGGCAGTAATTGATTAGAGTCTGCTGATATTTCAGGTTCTGACAAAAGTATTGCATCATTAGGGTCTGTCTGTCAACGTGGTTAAAAGCAGGAGCCTCCGCATTTTTTTATTCCCAACAAATCAAGAAAATATCCTTTTATTGTCACGGTAGTGATTATATTCCATCAATCTTTATAAGCAAACAGGATCAACCCTCTGTGTCATCATTACGGTGTGGCGTCTGAATAGAGATTTTATTTGCTTAAAGCAGTTTTTATCTTGTTTCTCCACTGAAAACATTGGAAATTAAAATAATTCATCCTAGCTCCCACTACCATTCTCCCACCAAAATATGTGCCGCCCTCAAAATCCCATTAATTTTCATTATGCAGGGTTTCCCCCGGTGGTTGGGACGCAAAGGCAGTCATTCATCCAGCAGCCCACTGTGTTTTTGAGTTAAAAATGTTCAAAGTTTACAGGAAATTTGAAAAATATCACTTGACAATTATGCCTTATTAGAATATTAATACCAGAACACCAAATGTAAACTCCAAAAAATGCAAACATAAAAAAACCCTGAAATAAATAAGCAATGCTTAGCCTGGTGGGGGCAGAAGTAAAGCCTGGTGGCCAGGCCTATAAAACCCTATTATAATAAACCCTATGGAATAAAAACCCTATACTGGAGCTAAGCTAACAGCATGAAGACAATAAAAACAGTTTCTTTGGCACAACCACCTGTTTGACGTCTTGGAAGTAATTGAGAGTCAGTAAGTCTATTGCTGAGCTGCATTTTTTGCTTGTTTTTATAAGTATCATGTTTGCTGCTGATCTCCTTTAACAAGCATGAAGGTCAGGGATGCATGCTGATGTGTGCAGTAATCAGGGGGTTGCAGTTGAGTAAAACTAGAAAAAACTTTAACAATTTTGGCAAGAAGAATAAGGATTGTTCCTTTTAAAGAACTTGTGCAGAAATATATGTTTTGTCATGAAATGTATTGGGATTTTTCCTTGATTTTAAATGGAGAAATAAGAATTTCTCCTAGTTAAAGGAAAAATGTATTTGTTCGCTTAGAAATATTTCATATCAGAAGATACGTCTTTTTTTTTAACTAGTCAGTAAATAATAATAAAAACATACTTTTGAAGGCAGAATGTTGAAGCAGTTGCTCAACAGACCTTGAGGTAAATGATGTGTTTTTTATGTTATGTTTTTATGCTTGTCTAACTCCAAGTGGTGCTCACCTTTAAGAGGTTTTGTGGGAACAAAGCTCTAAAATCTCTCCTCCAGGTCACTAAAACACTGCAACATAAACTATTTAAAAGAGAAAGAGGTTTGTTCACCTTATTATCAGCCAGACCAAATAGTAACAGACCGTTTTAGCCGACTGTCAATGAAACAACTCTAAAATTACGTCTGTATTTCAAAATAGAAGTCTCAAAAATATTTACAAACTTATAGCACCCACTTTAACAGCCCGAGCGCCATATTACTGGCTCAAAACAGAAATTATAAGGTCCTTCATGCTTTTTGTTTGACAGGGAATGTGATTGTGACTTCACATCTCCATGCTAACGGCTAAAAGTTCTCCCGTACTTCACCCAAAACCGACAGTCAATGCGCCATCGATCACGTGGTTGAAAGATGTTCGTATTCACACACATTTTTCACGCACACGGTGAGACATTTCACGATCTTTGTAGGTATTTTATGAAGAATTATACAAATGTAATTCCTCACCATATCTGATAAATCCTCCGCAAAGGTATTCATGTCGACTGGTTATTGTTTACAAAGAGGTTGAAGCCAACGGTCAAAAGACGCCAGCGACTTGATAAACTCACAGCGCCATCTGGTGGCCTGGCATGACAACTACAGCTGACTACATCAATGAGAGAATTTTTATGTTTCAAATAAAACCTTATTTTATTTGTAAAATAAATGTATTTGTTTCATATAGTAAACATGAATACTATAAAGCTATAAAGGTTTTTTTATACCACCTGCAGTTTTTCTTAAGAGGTACGAAAACGTTTCTGCTGCTGAGTGTAGTAAGTTATAAAATATTAAACATATAGTTACATTAAAGTGTTGCTTAAACCATATCATGACCTTTTCTGTATATTTTGGGACTGAACCAAGAACTTCACACTGATTTAAGCACAGAGGTTTTTCTTGAAAGTTTCATTAGTCTCATCAGTCGAAGTTATTTAAAATAAATTCTTGACAGCAGAAGGAACAACACAGCACTGTAATCACTAAGTAAGACAGCCAGATCCCTCCAAAGATTAACAACATCGTGACAAGGAGAAAATCAATTCGGCTTCAGATAGAGCTTTTCATTTGTGGCCAGTCATCATTAGTTTCGGACCATCCAATTTCCAAAACTGTCAGCTGCAGGTATAACAACAGTTGATAAAAGCAGATAAAAAAAAATGCTTACTTAAAGATGAAGATGTATTTCCAGTTGACCCAGTATTCTGCCACTCTGTCTTTATATTAGCTGCCACCTAACAGATCGTTTCCACTGAGAAATTCTCCAACAGACATTTATAACATCGGTTTTTAGCAAAAAGAATGAAGTTAATTTAAATCTGTGTGCCCATTCATAGTGGTTGTATTTTCTCTGGGTCTCACTCTGATCAGGCAGGAAGCTTTGTCGGAAATGTCAAAGGTCACACAACAGCAGGTAGTTTGGTCAGTTCTCTTCCTCTGAGGACAGGAAGTGGCAAGGAAACAGGCAGGAAGTGATTGATGTTTGGTCTGGAATCAGCTTCTCTCTAGTCAAAAACAAACCTCTTAAATTTTTCCACTTCACATCCATGGATTTATTTTTATGGTTATTGAAGGCTGAACAGTTCTAGCCTGGAAAAATGTGTTGAAAATTAGGCTCTATTTCATCTATTTAATTAACCCGACATTGTTTACACACAAGGTAAAGTTGTCCTTTCTATACAAACTAAACAGACGCTTACCCTTTCACTGTAATGCACCTTCACTGTAAAACATTTGAGCAGCATTTAGTTGTATCTACCATCTTTTACCTTTTAAGTCAAGTCAAATAAATGTATCCAGTTTTAGATTTTGAACCTAAATGTGAGTTTGTGAAAGATAAACTTACAGCAGTAAGTTGTGTTAACTTTTTATTAATTTAGTCAAACCTCTAAGAGTTGAATAAACTAGAGATTTTAGGTTAGCACTTAAAAAACTGAAAGAATAAAGACAGGAGTGGGAACTATTTCCCAGAATGCTTAGCGGCATGTTTTTGTCTCCTGAGATGGAAGTGCGTTACATTGATCTGACTCTTGTGTTTTATTAAGGCAAATGTTCATTTTAATGCAATTCTCAGTTAGCAAAGCTTGAGGATAATGTCCTGTTCACACTAAATGTTTCTGAGCTGAATTCATTGGGATGTTTAATAAAATTCATTATCAGATCAGAAATTTTGTTGCTGCAATTTGAAACAAGAACTTCATGAACTTTAATTTCTGAGTTAAAACCAAAACTATTTTCTTGTTGACTTAAATTGCATTTTCAAGGCAGCAGGTGGACTTTCATTTTCAGCTTAAACCACCTGTAAATGTTTTACAGTGTTCAATAAAACCTTATTAAACACCTCAACAAAGAAAAGAGTCTGTAGCCATTTGGATGTCATTTTTCTTCAGTCTGGTCTCACCAACCCCCAGCAGTTCATATCTATCCAACTGCTGTATTATAGAAATGGGAAAAATGGCACATGCCGGCAGCTATATATCTCCTGAATGTCCGCTTTAATGAGGGCAATGCTGAGGCAGAATTATCGCCTAACTCCATCTGGATTTATTGATCCAACAGTGTAAGTCAGCCACAGGAGATAAAGATAAACTACCACGATGGAGAAACAATCCCCACACTGATCAGAGGGCACCACACTGATAATCACTCATTCTTCCCTCTCTGGCCTTCGCTCCCCACTGTTTTCTTTGTTCTTTGCTCCACTGCAGACTCTGGGGGGTTCCACACAAATAGCATACAGAATCACTTCAGCTAAAAGGTGGAAGTTGGACTCGTTAAGCAGTTTCCACTGTTTTCTAGGCATTAATCATATTGGGCTGAATGAAAAGTTGAGGAGGTTGTGTTGTGAGTTAGGTACTGTGATGCAAATGAAAGGACGTTGTTGTGTCGACCCCTTTGTGGTGAGCGTTGGCCAGATCGCTCGTCTGGCTGGCAGGTTCTTCATGCAGCAGATTGTCTCTCACCTCTGCAAAAGATGCCTTCATTAAAGCCCAGCACTCAGAGAAGATATGGGTGATAAATCAATTTAATCGACTCATTGAATCTTTGGTTTTTGAATATTTTATTTTTGGAAAATCTGGATTTTTCCCCCCCCCATCAAGTCACTCCTTGGGTTTCCATTGTTCTGGCCGCCATCTTGCTTGAGAAGCATTTCTTATTCAGGTCAACTCTACAACAAAACCTAATACAGACGTGGCAATATGAGAATAAGGTCTTAAAATCATATGATATTAGAAGAATGAAGGAGTAATTTTATGAAAACTCCAACACAAAAAATTTTAAAAAATTAATTATCCAAGCTGTTTTCGTCTCAACTTTAAGACGTTCTGGTAAATTTTCATCTAATGTTATGACTCACAATTAAATAGAAATTCCTGCAGTCTGGCCCTGACACTTCATCATACAGGGTGAAATAAAAACACTTTTCAAAAATATTTTCTGTCATTTGTAATTTCTTTTTTGAAAAGAAATAGAGAAAAAAATATCCACTGAATTCAGAAATCAGCTCTGGTTTGACCCACACTTAAGAGTCTCGTAAATATGTTCAACTTGCTTCCTAACCTACACCAACGTCTCTCTTCACTGCAAAAACACAAAATCTCACCAAGTATTTTTGGTCTAGTTTCTAGTGTAAATATCTTACAATGCTTGAAATAAGACAGAACTAACTTACAAGTAACTTTTCAGCAAGATATAGGAGCTTGTTTTAAGTACAATTCCTTAATATTATTTTCTGGCAGATTATTTCACTTATGTCACTATCAACGGGCACTTCATCGTTACCTAGCAACCCCAGCCAAGCCCAGGACGTCGCCTAGCAACCAAGTAAAAGTTCCACTGGCAGATTATTTCACTTATAACGAGACATTTTTCCCATATTATAAGTGAAATAAGCTGCCATTGGAACTAGCACATTTTCATGAATATTAAGAAATTACTGACATAAAACAAGCTCAGATTTCTTACTGAAAAGTTACTTGCATGTTAGTACACTTGAAATAAGATAAAGCTAAGATATTTGCACAACAAACTAGATCGATATTACTCTGTAAATTTTGTGTTTTTGCAGTGTTGTGACAACATGATGCAACCAAGCAACTTTCTGTTAATAACTTTGGCTGTGGCCTCATGTAGCATCACACCTTCAGCCAACTTCCCAGGCCCGTAAGATTCGCCCCGAGTCTCTGAAGAGCTCAGCGCCCCGGGGGCATCACAATGCCGCTTTGAAGTCAGGCGATTAAAGAGGAAAGACCTGTCGAATAGGGATGATGGGGTTAAGATCGGGAGAGGAGGAGGATCAACGTGAGGGACAGGAAAGGCTGTGAATACCAAGCGCTCCGAACCCGAGGGACGCAATTAAGAGCAAGGCCTTTTTTAGCGAGGGTTACGAAAACACAGCGAGGATATCAGCGCCGCTGCCTTCCAAGCCAAGGTAAGAGTTCATTACTACACACACGGTGGGGGCTGTTAAACCTGGTTTGTTCCCTCCCGCCCACACGCCCCGCAAGCTGTCCAACAGACGCACGATAACAATTTCCATCTCTGTCAAATCCCGAAGCCAGGAAAGCTTGAGAGCTGACGGCGAATTCAACGGGGCTAAAGATCCCATCCGGCCTGTCTGCATCTCAAACACAACAAAATGTTTTGTATTCTGTAATAATAAGCAAATAAAGAGAAAATGTGATGTATTCCTGAAAATAAGAAAACCACCTAAAAAACATCCCTTATTCATCATGTAGGTCAACATACGCCTTGAACTTAAACCTTACAGTGAAAAATGAACTGAATTCCACGTTTATTTAAAGAGAGTTGAGTAAGGTGAAGTAAGGCATAAAATGTATGCAGAAGGCAAATGATAAGTGCTTTTTAACATACAAAAATATATGAAAACTGTTCAATTCAACCCCCCGCAGTCAGTACTATGCACTGTAAAACATTTGAAGGTGGTTTAAGTTGAAATTGAAAGTCCACCTGCTGCCTTGAAAATGCAATTTAAGTCAGCAAGAAAATTGTTTTGATTTTAAATCAGAAATAAAAAGTTTATGAGTTAAAACATAAACAGAAAAGGTGTGGTAGACAAATTATTTTACTCTTGGTTAGGTTTTCTTTGTCCTACTGAGTGCTTGTTTTCAAAACCCGGTTTGAAATAAATAAATCACAATCTAACCAAACTATCAAAATGTCTGAAAGTCAGAGCTGTTTGAATACCTGCAAGGATGACAGACTTTTAGGTTTTATAGATAGTGTCAAAATAATGTATTTATAAAAAATAGCTGCCAGAATAATCAGTCATTTTCAACTCAGATATGAAAGAGTTTCCAGAAAATTACCTCTTACACAAGTGATGATTGTATGAAGAGATTTAGCACAAACCAGCAGCCATTAAATCCAAAAATACCGACATGGCTAACTATGGGACATTTTTCCAAACACATCAGATGTAGAGATATGTGGTCTGCGCTATTCTGTAAGCCATGCCAGCCACTTACATGTGTTAAGAGCACATCTGGTAACAATTTCTAGCTCTCATTTAAATGATGCTAAAATACCATAGAGTGGTTGGGTTTCCTGTACAGTTGCTGAAATCAGATTGCTTAGAAAAAAAAGAACACTGTAGCATTAAATTTTAAGGAAAAACATTTTAGCAGGAAATAAAGTGTTCTTTGTCTGCAGCATAAACTGCAAAACAACTGTTATGTCATCACACAATCTACAAAGCTGCTTAGTGTGCTGACAACAATAAACAGTGGAGTTGTGTGCATAAGAAGTAGAAAGAGAAAATTAGCAAAATGCCACCAGATTAAAGCTATTTTTTATTATTAAAAACTACTAAAAGCCATTGAGTCTGGGCTCCTGCATAAGTTTCTCTGAAATGTTTATGGGCTGAACAACACGAGCCAAAGCTCTGATGTTTGATTTGTTTTTATATTGCCGAGGCTCCAAGGCCACTTTCCAACAGACTGTATATTAAATAATAGTGCATGAAGGGAATGAATGGGGAGTATAAAATATAAATCCTGACACAAAGGACTCAACATAAAAAAGGAATAAAGATACTTGGACGGCTGCCTGGTGGTTACAGAATGAGTCCGGCCCAAATTGCAGGCTGGGGTCCAAATCCTAATGGTTTACATTCTGAGTTTGTTGCCGAGAACGTCCAGTGATACAACAATGTTCACAAATCCCTCTGAAATCAGCTGGTTAGCAACGAGTACGACTCACAGCTGTGGCTGACAGAAACGCAAAACAACTTCACACCATATTCATCCTAAAAATGCCAAAAAAATACAAGAACTTCAAAACAGTGGTTGAAGCTACAACTGGCTGCCATCACAAGAAAACAGTGTTAGGTTGTATGTGGGTGTGTGTGTGTGTGTGTGTTTGTTTTTAAGGTGACCAATTATGTTTCCCTGAACAGGTCAGGATAGATTCATACAAAACATATTTATGACATTTTTTGCACAAAATCATTCTTATCCTACGTTCACACGTAAGTGACCCAAACCCAATTTTTTTTTCTTTCTTTCTTTTTTTTGGCGTGGTCGTTCACATTTCCAAATATATGCGATTGTATGTGATCCAGTGTGAACTGCAAACGACCTGAAGTGTGTCGCATGTGCAGCAGAGGGCGCAACAACGTCACAAGTAGCGAGCGTGCATAAAGAAGAAGTGCTCAGTGTTTACGGAAATAAACGTGGATGCCAACGGTGGAGCACATCTTATGATTCTGAAGTTGTTGTCCAACCAGAGCCAACACATTAACCTCTTAATCATCATTATCGTCCGCCATAGTTGTTGTTTTTCTTCCCGCTTGCGCCCATCAGGACGCAGAATGGCGACGTTCTGGACGGATGCGACCTGGACGTTCAGATTCGGGTCACATGAAGATCAGATACGTATCGGATGTCCAATTGACCTGGGTCATATTTGAAAAAAGTCTAATCTGTGTTGTTCAGGCTGTCATGGAAAGATCAGATACAAGTTGGATTAAAGCGAAAATATCGAAATTGGGTTACTTCAGGCTGCAGTGTGAACGTAGCCTTAAATACTCTCTCTCTCCCCCCAAACCACACACAAAATGTGAGTTAAAAATTGACTCACATCACCCGACATCAGCCGATATATACTTCATCTCTCATTCAGCTCAATGCTGTAGCATTGCTTAGCGTTTGTTTAGAGGAAGTTTTACATGCAACATTCCTCATCCCCAAGACTGGAAGGGGAACAAAGACGAGGAAATGTTAACATTTCTGGTCAAAATATACATTTTGGTCTCCAAAGTTTTTACAACAGCTTTCCATAATCTTGATGTCTAAGAACTATTTGCGTGTTTACGTCTTGATGGTTTCCAAAAACATGCCAAGACAACAACATATGGAAACTTTATGTCGCTGAGCAGTAATTAAGTTCTACTGAAAATCTTCAATCAGTGCTAAGAGGAAAGCCGGTACACAAACACCACAGATGCTTCACAGAAAATCAAACTGAACCTAAGAGCGCCTCGCTGAGAGCAGCAAGGTGTTTGACTGTGTGGATTTATCCTGCGGCAGCACAGGAGCAGCAGAGCAGAAGTCCCACTGGGTTACAAGAGCCAGCAGCTCTGCATCTGGATCATTTCCTCGGCACAAAGACGCCACACTGGGACCTCCTCATAAAGCTGCACCTTTTCTAAAACCCCAAAATCCCTCAGAATCTGCAAGCGCTGTCAGATGACGCAGCAGCTTGCAGACACAGCCAAATTACAGCCAAAAACTAAGTACGTATGTAAATATCATTTTTTACACGGTAAAACATTTGAAGGTGGTTTAAGTTGAAAATGAAAGTCCACCTGCTGCCTTGAAAATGCAATTTAAGTCAACAAGAAAATTGTTTGATTTTAACTTAGAAATTAAAGTTGATTTAATAACAAGAGACAAGTTGTTTAAACATTGTTTTTTAAGTTCATTCATCTTGAATTGTGAGTTTTAACTTAATGCTGCAATTTAAACCAAATAATTATTTCACAATAAGAAAAAAAAACTGCCCTCACCGAGTTTAAGAGCCACATTTCTCTATTATTTTACTCACAATATCAAGTTAAAATAAATACTAACTTTACTCTAGAATAATTTAAATAGAAAAATAATTATTTGATTTGACTGAAAATATAATACCTAAGCACACAACGGTTATACTTTCATGAAAAGAATTGATTGCACTGGATTTAAGTTGGCTGAAAACAAAAGCATGCACACTACTTTGTGTTGGTTTATCATAAATTGTAATAAAATGTGAAAAAGTTCACAGGCTGCAGGTTAAACTAAACAGAAAAAGGGAGAACTAAATGAATGTTTATTTTTTGGTCCCTTACCCTGTCAAATGTATGTACAATAATAGCCAAAAATTCAATAATATGCTTCAGCGACACGAGGGAATAAACTGGATTTATCACTTGGGCAGGGTGTGAAAGGATGTGGAGAGGAAGAAAAATGAATTCTGGACAAAGACAAACTCTAAACTGTGAAAGCATGAACTCTGCTCAGTCCAAAACCTCAGGATACACTCCTTCCCTCTACCAGTAAGCTCCGCACTGGAGAAAGAGTTGAAAGATTTTCTTTGACGAGATATCCTGCCTCTAGTTAGTCCCCAGAGCGAGCCAGGAAGACGCTGAAATATGGGGGGAAAAACTGGAGGAGCGAGGGGAGGGTGGGGGTTTTAATCTTGTGAAAATGCAGGAGTACTTTAAGAAACATTTGTTCAAACAGCCAAGGGAGCCGCAAGCAAGGAGACGTCAGGAGAAATCAGGCTTGGCTCGACACAAAAAGCACTCAGAGAAATGAGATTTAATCTGCGGAGCTTAGAACGTATTAGCTGCCTGTAAACAGTCAGTGCTGGCTGTGAGAAAGTTCACTTCCTCAGCTGTGCTGCCTGAAAAACACAATGCATAAAACATCAGGGGTTAAACGGGAATCTGAAATGCGAGGACGTGGGGGTGTCGCGGTTTTAAATTGAAATGGATGGGCTGCGTTGTGTGTGGATGCCAAAATGTGACATCATCTGGAGAATGTAAGGAAACCAGCTGACCAAACCTTCTGGTTTGGTCACTAATTGCAGCCGATTTACAGAGCCGACATTTGTGTTTGAGTTTTTATTGTTGCTGTTGGTGCGCACAGTCAGCGCAGCCACAAAAACCCACAGACAGTCCGTTTACAGAGGAGGAAATACTTTCACAGATGAGCGTGATTATGCAAATCTAACAACATGATGACCTTCTAAAAATATCATGGAGTCAGTGAGGGACGACCAACAAACACACAAACCTGAACTTGTTGCAAAAGGTTTGGACACCGTTGGTTTAAGATGCTTTTGGTGCTTTTTAACGGGAGTCTCAAGCAGTTTGTGGGCTGTTGTGATCCACAGGAGTCCACTGTAGCAGTTCGAAAACCTCAACAGAATGATATTTCCAAATTGCTAAATGAATCGTTTTGTTGTGCTGATTAAAAAGTTTTATGAGACTAATAGCGATTAATCACTGCAAAACACAAAATCTTACCAAGTATTTCTGTGAACTTTCTAGAGCAAATATCTGTGCACACCTTAAATAAGACTAAACTAACTTGCAAGCAACTTTTCAGCAAAATACAGGAGCTTGTTTTAAGTTAAACAGTCATTAATTTTGATTAAAAACTTCCACTGGCAGACAAATACTTATAACAAAACATTTTTCCCATGTTATAAGTGAATTTATCTGGCAGTGGAACTTGTACTTTTTCATCAATACTAAAAACCTATTGATTAAAAAAAAGCTTCAATTTGTTACTGAAAAGTTACTTGTAAGTTAGTTTTGTCTAATTTCTAGTGAAATTAGACATTTGCTCTAAAAACTAGACCAAAAATATTTGGTAAAGATTTTGTGTTTTGCAAGCTTGAAATGTAAAATGCATATTTTTAAATAATCATCTCAATAAGATGATTTTAAACTCCAAGAAGAAAATCAGTGGAAATGATTTAAACTCAAACCTAATGATAAGATATAAGATAAGATATAAAATAATATCAGAAGGCAACAAAGTTGGTTGGAATACACTGTAAAACATTTGAGCCGCATTTAGCAATAAGATTATTCTGCATTATCTTTTTCTCTCAGGTTAGGGAACTGCCTTGCACAGCTAGGCAGTTCATTAGCATTAGCCTTTTAGCTTATGTAAGCTATTAGCTATTTTTCTGACTTATTAGCCATGTCTAGTAGACTGAATGGAGTAAGTGAAGTATAGACAACATGCTAATGATGCCCCACATGCTACTGAAAGCATTCATGCTAACATTAGCATTTTCGCTAATTTTAGCTGATACACTTACTTTATCATACTGAATGATGCAAGTCCATGTTGGTAAACATTCTTGTCAATCTCCTCATGCTATTGATTACATTGCAGCTTTCTTTAGCATTGATGCTAATTTCTAGCATCAGAACGCTGGGTAAAAACCGACGGGCACACTTTGGCAGGCCCCGGGTAAATTTCTTCAGGAATTTTCTAGTTGTGTCTACTATCTTCTACTCTCTAAGTCAAATAAATTGATCCAGTTTTAGATTTTGAACCTAAATGTGAGTTTGTGAAAGATAAACTTACAGCAGTAAGTTGTGTTAACTTTTTATTAATTTAGTCAAACCTCCAAGAGTTGAATAAACTAGAGTTTTTAGGTTAGCACTTAAAAAACTGAAATAATAAAGACAGGAGTGGGAACTATTTCCCAGAATGCTTAGCGGCATGTTTTTGTCTCCTGAGATGGAAGTGCGTTACATTGATCTGACTCTTGTGTTTTATTAAGGCAAATGTTCATTTTAATGCAATTCTCAGTTAGCAAAGCTTGAGGATAATGTCCTGTTCACACTAAATGTTTCTGAGCTGAATTCATTGGGATGTTTAATAAAATTCATTATCAGATCAGAAATTTTATTCTTGCAGTTTCTTTCTTTGCGTTCCTGCTTTCCTAATTGTTTAATTTAAAGGTGATTGTACTGGCAATATTACTATCTTAACGGTTGCCGTGGGAACAAGATCAAGTTTTAAACATCTGGAGACAAAAGGCGATTTGTGAATTAAAGGTTTAGGAAATTGCTACACTCTCCTAGAAAGCAAACAGGTAATATTGGTTTATCAAAAACCTGTGGTTAAAGTGGGGATGAGTTGTCAGGATCATGTTGTCATAGAAACAACTAAAAAAAAAAAAAAAAGCATCTTTTTGAGGAAAAGCTGGTAGGCAGCGAGAGAAGAGAGCTGTGAGGATCCACACCTGCACTTTCCTCCCATCCACCCGTCACTCAGCTGTCAGCCTTTTTTAAAATAAATAAATAAAAAGGAGACTGTCTGGCGGTGAACCGAGGTGTGGGAGTGTTTTTACTCCAGCACGGTTTACGAAACTGGGTAAAATTTTTTTTTAAAAACTCTCGTTTACAACTGCTAATTATTCCTTTAGTCACACAGTTTAAAGCAACGTATAAAAATGGAGCGCGTTAACACGGCTGCTCAATGATTTGAACGACTATTTTCACAGGAAAATCACCAGCAAGGCAAAACAAATCTCAAAAATATCAAGGACGAATGGCTTTCTAACATTTTTACACATAATAATCTAAAAGTGTGAAATCCATTTATTTTCATCCATTTTAAATCTTTTACATCTGCAAATCCTGCAGGGTTCATTTATCAGCTCTGACCTTCTAGAAGCTGAAAATGCTGATCAATCTTCTGAAAACAGCTCAAGCTTCATCAGTTTAGACAGAGGACCATTTTAACGTTTGGCACATATTCTTAGATGGATTTAGAGCTGGACTTTGACTAGGCCGATAAGGATAAATTCACACCAATCTAACTCTAGTTTGTTTTCCTCCAAAGTCCGGTTCGTTTCGGAGGTATGAATCCCTAATCAAACTCTGATGCAGTTTTGGTTTGATTGAAGTGAACCGATGCAGTTCTAATGGATATGTGAATGCCAAGCGGACCAAAGTCCGCTCCAAAAGCAGAAGTGAATTACACCGCACTGCATCCTGAGTAAATACAATCAAAAGAAATGCATGAGTTTAGAAACAGTAAAAACATTTAATCTTGTTCTGTTTTGAGCAGAACTCCTTTCCTTTAACAGCCGTCTTCGACCAGATTAGTGCAGCGCATGATTAATAGATGTCATATTAGCATTTTCTCCAGCCTGACCTGCAGCTCTGTCAGATTTCCCATGAGCCTCTTGGATGGTTCTGTGATGAACGCTCTGCTTGGCTGACCTGTCAGTTCAGGTGGACGACTAACGGTTATATTTATTCTCAAGGTTAAAGTAAATAAAACTCTGATCTATTTAATATTTAGTTTAAGGTATTTGGTTGCTTTGGATTTTGTTTAGGGGCATCAGAGTAAATGTGGGTAAATACAAACCGGTCGGATTTTATTAACTTTGTTGAAAACATTTCTGTTAGTTCACCTCAAACAATCTTGTTAAAATAAAATTTGGTTTTAGAGTGGAAAAAATGTAGAGAAGTGGATTACAGCCACTCTTCTTTATTTTTTCCCTGAGGAAAACAAAAACTTTTTCTCAGAATTGTGGCTTTTTTTTTTTTTAGCATTTTTGATGTTTTCCTCAGAATCCTGACTTTTAGAATTTCATAATTCTACAATTTTTTAAATTTCACATTTTTTCTCAGAATTCTGACTTTTTTGTTAGAATTTTCTAACAAAACAGAAAATTTTTCAAAATTTTTTTGAATTCTTAATCAGACTTTAAGAATTCCAAGATTAAAGTCAAAATTCTTAGAATTCTTAGAATTCTAAAATTTTCGATAATTTAAAACTTTTTTCTCAGAATTCTGACTTTTTTGTTAGAATTTTCTAACAAAACAGAAAATTTTTCAAATTTTTTTTTGAATTCTTAATCAGACTTTAAGAATTCCAAGATTAAAGTCAAAATTCTTAGAATTTTTAGAATTCTAAAATTTTCGATAATTTAAAACTTTTTACTCAGAATTCTGACTTTTAATATCGACAAATTAAAGTCAGAATAATTTTTTCGTCAGTGTTTCCTAATCCTCTCGCGTACAAAATGTGAAAAGTTCGAGCAGATCCTGTTACGGCACCTCATGATGTCATGAGGTGCATGCTTGGCCCTGAGGACCTCCCTGACAAACTGAACAAATGCTAAACACCGCTGGAGCAAACACACTTGTTCTTAAACAGATATTTAAAGAGCAAAGTCTGTGTTTCACAAGACGGGGACAACAACACTGTGGGAATCAACAGGCTGAGGTTAGCGGGTCACGCTGAATCACTTTCTCCCTGAGAACGTTGTGCCTCCAGTTCAGAGCTGTGGGAAAAGGGAGTTTATACAATTACATCACATTGATTTACGGGGGCCAGAGAAACGATGGGGAGAGGATGAAAACCGAGCTGCTTGGAGCGGCTCCAAAATGAAGTCCCTACAGAAACACAAGTCAATAGACTCAGGCCACAAAACATGATGGATCTGAGGCAGTTTGAGGGTCAGAGATACATTGGCAGCACGATGAGAAAACGGTCTAAAAAGGTGCCTTTAGGATTTAAAGTAAGGCGATTAAAGCGTGTAATAAACTAGAATAAACACAAGATCATCTCTGTTGATTTACTTGAGGTTGTCTCAGCAGATATAGGAGGGAAATGATGACAGTTCTTGCCTGAGCAGATCCTGCTGATGCCAACTTTAGTAATTATTGGGCCGGTGATGAAACTGTGAGCAAACGCTCCAAAAGGTTGAGCTGCAGCTTTACTCGGGGGTAAATAATTCAATCAGCCTCACCACAAACATAAAGTTCAGAATAAACAAGCCATGTAGCGCCGCCTGGCCATAAAACAAAGACCTGGGATTTTCATAATGAAGTAAGTTTTTATGTAAAGGTTTAAATCTGACCTGGTGTATTGTTTAAGGCTGCTTGTAAAGCTTCAGCCCCAAAAGACGTTCATCCAGACTGTTTTATAGCTATTCTATAGGAGAGCATTACTCTAATGCAGCGGGTGTATTATTGATGTCAGAGGAAGGGAAAACAGACGGATTACCATAAAGACAAAGCAAAAATGAAATTGATCCCGCTGATCTGTATTCACATGCAAAGGCAACAAAAACGAACACGACTTCTGGTATTTGAAAAGAAATTGCTTTTCCGAGTCGACAATCGCAAGTGGATAAAAACAAAAACAAACAATCTTAGTCTCAAACATCAAAAACTATTTAGATTTTCCCAGAAGAAATGCAACTTTTCCACAACTCCACACAAATTTAGATAATTCAGTTGATGTAAACATAATGCTTTAAGGTTGTAAATAAGTTTTAACCCTTTCACGCACAGCGGTCGCTGCAGTGCAGCTAATTAAAAACCATTTTCTTGTGTTTCTTGTGGATTTTTGTGTTATAAATGCACACGGACCATAATACACTGCCAACTACTGGCCATCCACTGCAAGTGCAAGAAAAGTTTTGTTAAATCCAATATGGCAGACAAACTCAACTCAGAAACATCCAGTCCCTCCTTCCACAGTAGCAGGTAAAAAAATATTGTGACATCATGTAACCCCTAATACTACTGATGTATTTTCCAAATTACTTGTGCTTAGAGAAAATTACAACCGATCCCCTAGAAAAAAAAAAAAAATTTTACAAAATATTTTTTCCACCTTTTTGTATGCCTTAAGAAAATCAAAAACATTTAGTAAACAATAATAAATCATAATTCATGCACAGAAGGGTTAAAATGATTATGATATAAAATGTTAGATCATTTTTCCTCCTAGATGATGAATGTTTAAATAAAAACCGGTATGTATTTGGTACCACAGGCTGAAGAACTGCAGTGGGAGATATGTCTTTCTTTCTTTTGTTTCCTTTAAAATCTCCAGCTGTCAGTAACGTCTCCAGCTTCTTGGAAGAACAACAGACCGGCAGTTTGAGCCAAAAGCAACAGAATAAGTGCAGAGAACTGGAGAGCGGGCTGAATACTTGAAGTGGGTGTTTTAACAAGCTCACAGCACCGACTGCACGGATGTTTGAGACGCTCCTCTAGGTACAGCTTCAGAAACTGCAGACATGTGCTCTTTATTAAATAAATAGTGAGGTGTCCATTTTTCAAACTGGAGTAAAGCTGCGTTTCCAGCTTGGATTGGTTTCCTTGTGTTATGGTTTCTCTTTGTGGAAGAAATCAGCTCCAGGTTTAGGAATCAAACAGATCCATCTGAGTAAATGTCTGTTCTGTCATTTGTCTCGTTCAAACAGCAGCTTGGATGAACGAGCTGGATGATTTTTTTAATGCGTCTCTTCATAGTTGTGAAGCCAAAAGAACATCAACTCAGCTGAGGGGGGTGGGTTTTCAAAAAGAAATCAGCAACAAAATTACTTTGGCTTCAGCATCCGAGCATTTCATCTGGGATCTGCGTCCTGCCAAGTGTTATTGGGAAACATAATCTGAGCCCATTTCTTACAGGCGCACGCTTTTGGAGGCATTCCCAAAGCGAGCGTTTGCTTCGGGAAACACTTCCGAGAAGCGGAGACAGGTGGCCGCCGGCGGGAAGCTGGACGACTCGACACCTGGTGCAGGTGAGAAATCAGCAGGAAGGCGGCCAGGATCACCTGATGTTCTGCTGTTATTTATTTTTTTTTTACCTTCCTTTCATTTTTATTATCAACTTAAATCAATCGTCACGGCAGCCAAATTAAATTCAGCGAGTAGGGACACCTGTCGGTGCTGTGCAGCCTCTGATAAACGCGCTGGAGCAAATTTCTGGGCTCTAAAGCGTTTCGTGATAAAACCAAACTCCGTTAATAAACATCAAACGGTTTATTAAAGGCTGGATGCGTTTCCAGTGCAGTGGATTCTATTTACTGCGCGCTTCAAAGGAAAGAGCGCCCAGAGAATTGTGGATTAAGTGAAAAAAGGGAATCGACTTCACAGTTCGAATGCATTTCCTCCAAAAGCTATTAGGAAAGAAAATGAACTGCATCTCTTCTTGGAAAACCACAGTTCCTTGAGGAAGTTTGACAGAGCACGCTCCCTCCTTGCACGCTAATGGCATGGTTTGCTTGTGGCTGTAACACTTCGGCTGGCGCTGACCGACTGTTTGCCCAAAGGACAGAGGCCGTGTTTTAGTGCGCTGGCCCGCGAACGCCGTCTGGAGTGCCACGCTTTCAGAACGAGCGGAAGGTTAAAAATTTCATAAGCCACTATCAAAAAAGCATGAAGCAGCGTGCCACTCTGTCTTTCTGTCGAATTGTTTTCCCCTGTGAGAAGCAGAGAGGGAAAAAAAAAAAAAAACATAAAACAGAGCATCTTTTGTTAAAAGGCTCTTATTTAATCAGACTATTCAGATAAAATAATTCTTGAACTTTTAAAAGCATGTCCTGAGTTTGTCCCAGAATGCTCTCAGTAATCTGAACAAAAATCTCCCAGCATCACTGGAGGATGCTGGGTCACATGAGGAGTCTCATCTGACTCCTCCATGACCCTGCAAGTTCCTCATCACATGCAATCTGAGGCGAAGCGCTGGAAAAAATGGAAAACAGCAGAGACATTCACGCACGCACGCACACACACACACACGCACACACACCCACACACACACACCCACACACACGCCTTCACACACTCCTTCACACACACGCCTACATGCACAGCTACCAGTTCATATCCATTAAAAATCCTCAGTTCTGATCCTTAAGGGTTTTAACTGAAGAACACTGCAAAAACATAAAATCTAAAATCTCTACTGCAAATATCTTAGTTCACTTGAAATAAAACAAAACTAACTTACTAGTAACTTTTCAGCAACAAATAGGAGCTTGTTTTAACTAAATAATTGAAAGTGAAGTAATCTGCCAGTGGAGCTAGTATTTTTTAATCAATATTAAGCAATTATTGACCCAAAATAAGTTTATTTATCTGCTGAAGTTATTTAGTTTTGTTTTATTTCAAGTGAACTAAGATATTTACACCAGAAACTAGACCAAAAATACTTGGTAAGATTTTGTGTTTTTGCAGTGAAGAGAAATGTTGGTGTAGCTTTAAAAGCAAGTTGAACATATTTATAAGTGTGGATCAAACCAGAGCTGATTTCTGATTTCAAAGGATTTTTCTCCATTTCTTTTCTAAAAAAAGAAATTACAAATGACTTTTTAAAAAGTGGCTTTTATTTCAATCTTCTATTCTTAGGAAGAATAAAGACACAAATTTATCAGTGTCTTAAAATTAAGAAAAAAAGTTATTTTAATTTCAGTTTTTACTTAAAACAGGGAGAAAATGTCTTGTTATAAGTGAAATAATCTGTAGACCTGGTGCTTTTTCATCAATATTAAGAAGTTAGCATTGATGAAAAACAAGCTGATGTATCTAGCCTAAGTTACTTTTAAGTTAGTTTGTCTTATTTCAAGTGAACTGAGGTATTTGCACTGGAAACTAGACCAAAAATACTTGGTAACATTTTATGTTTTTGCAGTGAATTCATCATTTTATATGTTCATTTCTGAGAAGGAGGCATTTTATCCTCTCATCCAAGTCTTTCTTTTTTTTATTTTTTTACCTCTGATCAAATTTACTGCACATAAAAGACTGAATTCTTACAAACAACATTAGCCTCCAATTCCTACTAACTTAATCAAGTTAACAGAAATGAAAAAACAAGACAACACAAAGAGACTACGTCTAATTCTACAGACTATTACGGCTCCACAGGAACGTTAAAAAAAACATTCAAAATATTCTCTAAACGTAGGGGATAGCGCGACCCACGAGGCCTTGAGTCCTCGACGCGGCCGTCGCAGGTTTGATTCCCAGATCCGGCAACATTTACCGCATGTCTTTCCCCCTTTGCTGTCATATAAGGGACACTAGAGCCCACAAAAGACCCCCTGGAGGGGAGAAAAAAAAAATCTCTAAACTGATTGTCGTATCAACCTTCCAGAACCTCTCAGGTCTTCTGGTTCTGCTCTGCATCCCCAGAACCAGAACCAAACATCATTCAGCTTCTATGCACCAGAAATCAGGAACAGACCTCCAGAAAACTGCAAAACAGCCGAAATACTGAGTTCCTTTAAATCCAGACTAAAAACCCACCTGTTTAGAAACATCAATCAACATTCAGATGTTCAACGAAGGCAAAATGTTTATTTTGAGAGACCTTACTGCTGAAATGTGCTACACAAACAAAACTGGTTTGATTTTAAAGTATTGTGGTGCCAAGTCATTGAGCAATATGTAAACTAACACTATTTAAAGTCTATTCTCTGAGCACATCTACTCTGAGGGCTTGTTTTTAAGGTATTAGGTAACAATATGAACTTCAAAAGTTCTTGAACAACGTCTAAGTGGGATCATTAGTCTCCTTCTCTCCGCCAGATTCTCCAGATCAAGGCTGCAACCTGATGAGGGACAAACTCTGATCTTTTCCTCTGATTCTGTTGATCCAACAAAGCAGCCCATGTGCGCATCAGACCTGTGGCAAGTCTCACTTTGTGGGAGGGACCGCGGCTTTGCTGCGATCCCAGCGGAGCTGCAGGGAGCCGCGCTGTGGACGAGGTGTGCGGGCTACAAAGGCAGCAGAAAAACGCAGCAGGCCTAGAGGAAGGAAAATTCAGAGCCTTTTTATAGCTGCTCACCGGCTTCAACACATACCGGCAAGACACGCAAACACAAACGCACATAATAAGTTAGAATAAAATTAGCCCAATTACATCTGCTGAGGTTTGAAATATTCACTTTCAAGTAAAAACGATCATGTCTTAAAACATGCAGCATAGATTGGGAGTTTTAAATAGAAAAGCACGCCGGTTCCAGTTGTTTCACCCGCAGGCTGTAAGGAGAGGCAGGGGGGGGATCATTATCACTGCCTGAGACATTAAAGTGCTATTTACCAGGCAGGATGCACCGCGAGTCATCCTGGAAATAAATCCCTCAGAAGGACAAGTGGAGAAAGCTAATAAAGCTGCATCATTTATTCACAGCGACTGTCCTCCCTGTGTCGATACGTCCGCAGCTGATTCATATCAGAAACAAAACAATGGGTAAACATCCAGCATCAACCTGCATTTTATTGGTACACGAAGATAACGACCTCATTACCGGTGTCACCATTAATAAACCCGGCCCGACTATATGTTCAGTCCAAATGACCCAATCAGTTTGTGTCAGGAGCAAGAATCATCCTGAGTACGCGATCTTCAGTGGATTGAAATCAACAGGATATTTTAAAGAGTTCAGATCCCAAACTGGAGCAAAAAGTGAGACATGAAGTAAAATTGATCATTTTATGAATTCATCTGATGACCAGACAGAGTACACAAAAACTGTAAGAGTAGCGATACTTCAACATATTTCTACTCGAGTAAAGTCAAAAGTATCCAAGGTGTGACTCAAGTAAGAGTAAAAAAGTATTTAGTAAAAAGTCTAACCAAAATAGCAATCATTTAATATTTAAAAGTTACATAATCAGAAGAACCAAATTATAAAGTTAAGTGGAAATTTTTGTATTTTAAAGACAAAATTGCATAAAATTCATAGAAATGACAAAAAATAATAAAATCAGGAAGACAAAAATGTTTCCAAATCAGTTATTTTCAATATAAAACTTATTAAACTTTAACAAAAGCAGACACAGATACAGCATCTGGTGAAGTTTTGGTTAAAACATGTTTGATTGAAAGTCCAGAAATTGTACTCAAGAGTAAAAAGTATTTGGTAAAAAAATCTACTCGATTACTGAGTAACTGATCAAAGTATCAATCATTTAATATTTAAAAATTACATCATCAGATGGACCAAAATATAAAGTTATGTGGAAATTTTTGTAGTTTAACCACCAAAATGAAAATAATTCATAAAAGTAAAAAAAAAATAACAAAATCAGGCAAAAGAAAGTTTTTCCAAAATCTGTTTCTTTCAATATAAAACGTATTAAACTTTAACCAAAACTGCAGGTGTGTGTCTGTTTTTGGTGAATTTTGTTTGTTTTTCATTCGGAGGGTAGAAAATCCAGAACTTTTACTCAAGTAAGAGTAGAGATACTTCATAATAAAAATTACTCAAGTAAAATTAAAAGTACAGGGTAGCAAAAATACACATAAAAGAAAATGTTTTCAAAAAGTTACTCAAGTAAATGCAAATAGTTACTACAGCACTTCTGTATTCACATTTAGTGTTATTTCAGATAGGAATGTGGAGGAGAGTCCAGGCGCAGGGAGGGACAAAGAGAAAATGTTGGACCCAGTTACGGCTGATGCAACCGTAAAAAGCCAGAAGATTGGAGAGAGTCCCAATTTATCTGGAAAATGCTTGAGTCAGGAGAGGAGAAAAGCTCTGGGCCTGGTGAGTCACAGCGAGAGTAGAAACGGCTCAAAGCCAAGCAGCGCGCCGGTGTCATCCCTCACAAACAGCCAAACAGCATCAACAAAAGGTTGTTGTTCTTGTGACAAAAGAAAGAACAACATTTTCATCAATTTTATTCATCCATAAACCTCACAAACCTTTTCCCTCCTCAGAGAATCCCCATCTTATTGAATTATAATATATATGATTATTATTTTGATCCAGGTTTTTGGAAATAGATTGTGCTTACATTTACAATACACTATAAAGTCGATCTTTCCATATTTTCTTTATCCAAATGTGGGATTTACAGACTGTAAAGCAACAAAACAGAAAACATAAAAGGCAACGTTCATTTGTTCAAAGCAAGAAGTTTACAAAAATAAGAGTTTGAAAGTCAGAGACGGACAAGAGGCTGAGTACAGAGAGCTTAATTTGGATTAATAAAGGATCTTTGTATTGAAATAAATTGAATATGATACTTTTGTACAATTACATGCATGGGCTAAGACATATTTTTCAACAACAGACACTATGCTCTTGTCAGCAGATTGTGACCCTGATATGAAATGATATGAGTTTATAAGGACTTAAAGAAGCGATGAATTGCATAAATCCTCCAGTGTGAATTTATGACAAGGATCATCATAAAAGTTTTGATACATTTTTTATCCAGATCGCTAAACGACACCTTTAATCTCTGAATTTAGCTTCCAAAGATCTAGCTGCCTCTCCAGCAGCAGCATCTGGTTGGACAGGAAGTTAGCCAACACACTGCTGCAAACACCCCATAAGTGAAAAACTGTTTATAATATCTGATTAAAACTATTTAAATCATAAACGGTTAGAGATCATTTCATGGTGAATTAGCGGTTAGCTGCTTGAGTTCAGCTGCTGGGTAAATTTGAAACATATTGGACAGGAAACAGAAGCTTGAGATCACATTAGTGCCAGCAAAGACTCGCCTTGTGAAGGACGTCAGTCAAGTTAAGCATCGATGCAGCGTCACAGTTTCTAACGTTTCTTTTTTGGCAGGGCAACAATGAAAAGAGACTAAAGAAAACATCCAAAAAGGGAGATTTTCATGCTCAGAAAAGCTTAAAACTCTATTTATGTTGCATTGTTTGTTTAGATTAAACACTCCAAATAAAGGTATGTGCATACAGAATTTCACAGTAAAGAAGCTAAAAACCCAACTCCAAGCCTTTTCTTTTTTAATCTCGTTGGACTGGGCTTTCTAAGATCCAGAGTCCAACGAAATAACAGTTGCCATTTATCTTCTTTACCGTCACCAAAAAATAGAAGCAAAAAATCTGCATGCGGTGTTTTACAGAGTTGCTCTAAATGGTTTTAGCTTAGTCACAGACATGTGTTAATAACCGAGAACTAATCTATTGAGACTGTTTACTTGATGAATCCAGGAAACTACATTATTCATTCTGCAAACAGATTTTCCCCTTCCCAGTCAGTTCATAAGCAGAGCACAAGCCTCCATATTGGGTAATAAATAAATCATGTGACAATGGAAACCAGTTAATGTATGCAACAAACACAAGCAAGAAGCAACTCCTAACAGGGCATTGAATATTGAAGGCTGAGTGTTAAGCAGTGCAGAAAACAAATAAGAACAATGAGATGAGAAGCTTTTTCATGGAGTTCCTGCACATTATTTCACCTCTGGGTTTAGAAGGATGCAAACTTTAGCAAAATCATTCAAGATTTTGTAATGAAAACAAGTTTCTACCTTCAAATCTCAAACTTACCCCATTTAACAAACACTCGGCTTGAAATTGCCCCAACAATAACACAACAAATTAAAGTATTAGTCTCTCAACGTGTTGTCTTGTTCCTCCTAGTGTGAAGGGTGGCGCTGTTATGTAAACGTGACTAGCCACAATGAAACCATGAACACGTCTATACAGTGTTTTGAGTTATTCACAATATGGATTCTAAGCTTTCCAATGAAAACGCATGGAAATCAAAAAGGTTTCTTACTATAACTGTTACTGCTATTTTTAATTTAGAAGCATAATGAAAAGAACACAGACTTAAGTTGCTTTGGAAAAAACAAACATTATCCTTCAGCTAGTAGCTAGTCCAACATAAATAATTTTATTTGAGGTGTTTAGATGCAGTTAGTCAGCGCGGGGCGCAGCTCTGTTCACCGCCTATTGAACTCAGCACAGCCGCAGACTGTTACGATACGTAGCAGTCTGCTTTGTATCGTAATGCTGTTCAAAAACAACGATTCTGCAGCTCACCCTGAGAAACTTTCCACTGGTATCTTCAGGTTTTCTTTTTAGTAAGCTATTTATGCATTTTTATTTTTAAACACAGTCCTCTGGTAAGCCAACTGTAGCGTCGCACTTTGAGCTCACATCCTGGCAAACAAACGGTTGTTTACATGCAGTAGTTCGCGGACCACCAGTGGTCCAGGGACCAGTTTGAGAAAGACTGCTTTAAATCACTGAAGTGACCAGATGGAACATGGTTTATCTCTGTGGCGCCCAAACTTCAGCATCATTCAGTGCTTCAGAGCCAGAGCTGGGTAGTAACTAGTTACATTTACTTAATTACATTTACTTTAGTCGATGTGAATGTCAAATTTATTTACATACCACTTTAAAAACTACAGCAAAGTTCAAAAAGGAAAACACACAAGATTAAGTTGGTGAAAACAGAAAGAAGAAAAAAAATAATAATTAAAAAAATAGTAATACATAACTAGTGCTGAGTATCGTTTTTGAAAACAAGATGTACTTTTAGGAGTATTTTTTTTCCATGATGTACTTTTTACTTTTACTTGAGTAATTTTATTATGAGTAAATTTCTGGATTTTCTACCTACTGAATGAAAAACAAACATGTTTTAAGCAAAAATTCACCAGACACACACCTGCAGTTTTTGTTAAAGTTTCTGTATTTGCCGCATGGCAAACTTCCGGTTTGCCATGCGGACAGGTTAGACGTAGCAACGGACTGCTCCGGAAAAATCCAGACTTTTAACTAAATTCACCCCACAGAAAACTAATTCTACGCCGCCTATCAATACAAAAAACATTCTTGGCAAGTATTTTTGATTATTTGCGCACTAGAGATGGCCTGTAAGAGCGCGAAAGGAAGTAAGAAGGAGGACGCTAGCTTAACGCTAGAGGCTATCACCGCACTTTTTCAGCAGCATGGTGAGGATCTGAAATCTGAGTTCAGGTCTTCTGTCAACATGCTGAGCTCCAAGCTAGACCAGGTGCGGCAGGCCCTGGAGGAACAGGCAGAGCGTATCTCTTCCTTGGAGCTCGCAACAGAGGATCTGGGCCAGCGAGTGGCTAGCCTCGAAGACTCATGTGCTGCTCTCCGTGAAGACAACGCTAAGCTAAAAGATAAAGTGACTGACCTAGAGAGCCGCAGCAGACGGCAGAATATTCGCATCCTCGGTCTGCCCGAAGACACTGAAAGTGGGCGCCCTACTCAGTTTTTTTCCAACCTTCTCTGTGAGCTATTTGGGAAAGAGGTGCTCCCATCTCCACCAGAGCTCGATAGAGCGCACCGTTCTCTGGCAGCCAAACGGCCCGCAGGACGTCCTCCCCGCCCGGTGATCCTTCGCCTGCATCGATACCTGACTAAAGATCTCATCATTCGGGAAGCCAGGAAGAGAGGAAAGCTCGACTACAAAGGTGCGTCTCTTCGTATTGTGGAGGACTACAGTCCAGACGTCCTGGCCCAGCGCGTAGAGTATAAGGACATCATGGCGGAGCTCTACAAACGGGGCTTGAAGCCGGCTCTTCTCTTCCCAGCCCGTCTCCGCATTACGCAATCCAGCGGTGCCAAAAAATTTTTAGGTTCTGTGGAAGAGGCTCAACAGTTCATCAAGAGGCTTCCAAAACCACAGGAAGACCAATAAAGGAGCAACGTTTTGCCGAGGGCTTTCTTCAGAAACACAGGCAGGCTGCTTTTCCTCAGGACGCAGTAGGTACTGTAAAAATAGACTTGTCATATTGCCATATTTCCAATGGACTTTTTCTGGCCATCCTTTTGGCTGGTATTGGACTTAATGAATGGAAGGGCAGCTCTGTCATTCCATTTCTTGTGGTTGCCTCAATTTGTATTGCAATACTACTTTCCTATGGTGTTTACGACAACCAGTAAACTATGTCTCAAAATCTATATCAATGTGGGGGGGTCTATACCTACTTCATACCCACTAGGAGCAGTGGTTAGTTTGCTATAGAAAGTTCAGTTTTTTTTATTCCAAGGTTATTGGTTACTGGAAGATTGGATCTCTAAGAATGTTAATTTTGAAGAGCTTGCTGCTACATTGTTATTTTTTGTTTAGCAGCTGTTTATGTTTGGGGGAGGTTTTGGGGGGGAGGCTAAGGTCACTGCCAGGGGTCCTGCAAGGTACTGCAACCTCTCTTCACCTCTTTTGTTCCAATCTCTGCCTGCCATACTGCTATCGTACTTATCAAAGTAGGACAACATGTACACTCTGAAATCGTATGAGTCAGTATTTAAATTTTTTAAGTTGGAATGTCAAAGGCTTAAACCACCCAGTGAAGAGAAGGAAGGTTTTTTCCCATATTAAACGATTTAATACAGATGTGGTGTTTCTGCAGGAGACTCACATCAGGACCTTGGACGGGGGTCGTCTCCTGGCTTGCTGGAAGGGACAATGTTTTCACTCCCATTTTCAGGTTAAGGCGCGAGGGGTTTCTATACTGATCAGCCAGAGCACTCCGTTTGAGGCCGATAATGTGGTGGCTGATAAACATGGCAGGTTTATTATTGTAAGTGGGAAACTGCATGGCACTCTGGTCGCCCTGGTTAATGTTTATGCTTCTAATACAGATGATGAGAATTTTTTTAAACAACTATTCTCTTTCCTACCTGACCTCAATAAATACTCACTGGTCCTGGGGGGTGATTTCAACTGTTGGTTGGACCCAGCTTTGGACCGCTCATCCCTTAAAAGTAATGCCATAAGCAAATCTGCATCAGTCATCCAAACCTTTTTATCTGAGTACGGGCTGTGTGATGTGTGGCGTACTTTAAATCCTGACAAGAGGGAGTACTCATACTTTTCACATGTACACAAAACTTACTCAAGAATTGATTATTTTATTACAGATTCTAAATGGCTGCAGCAGATCCGTTCTTGTGACTATCATAGCATAGTTATCTCAGACCACGCCCCACTCACTTTGTCCCTGTCCCTTCCTCACCTCCCCCTAAGAACTGGATCATGGCGTTTCAATTCAACCCTACTGTCTGATGAAAACTTTGTAAAGTTTATTCAGGATGAGATACGTTTCTTTTTCGCCACTAACTCCTCCCATGAGACCTCCAGCCTTGTGGTGTGGGATACTTTTAAGGCCTACATTAGAGGCCAGATTATTGCCTACTCAGCCAAAATTAAAAAACAGTCCACCTATGAACAGAACAACCTAATTCAACAAATCAAAGAGGTTGATATAAAATATGCTCTGAATCAGTGTCCTGAACTGTTCAAAAGGCGCGTTGAACTTAAAACAAGGCTTGATCTATTGACAACACACTCAGCTGAACGCCTGCTCTTACACAACAAATCCAAATTTTATGTGCATGGCGACAAACCCGATAAACTATTAGCGACCATGCTCAAGGGCTCTAGGGCAAGGCAAAATATCTCTAGAATTCGAAAACAAGATGGCAGTATAGTCACAGATCACGGTCAGATTAATGATGCATTCAGGGACTTCTACGAGGAGCTCTACAGCTCACAATCACAGACCAATTCCAACATGACTGTTGATTTCTTGGCTAAACTTCACATCCCTGTAATTTCACCAGAACTTAAGAACAGGTTAGATGAACCCATTTCCCAGGCAGAAGTCTCCCTAGCAATAGCCTCAATGCAGTCTGGCAAATGCCCAGGACCGGATGGTCTCCCCTCAGAATTTTTCAAACAATTCTCAGACTTACTGTCTGTGGAGCTCAGCTCCACCCTTACTGACTGTTTTAAACAAGAGTCCCTCCCTCAGTCATTTTATGAGGCTTGCATCACTCTTATTTCAAAAAAGGGCAAAGATCCAGTGGAACGCACCTCATACAGACCTATCTCTCTCCTAAATACAGATGTCAAAATCTTAGCCAAAATTCTTGCCCGTAGACTTGAAACTGTTTTACCATCGGTTATTTCAAAAGACCAAACAGGCTTCATTAAAGGTCGGCACTCATATTTCAATGTTAGAAGGTTGCTTAATATCATTTATTCCAGCGCCTCAGATTCAGATGAGTGTGTTGTCTCTCTGGACGCTGAAAAAGCCTTTGACCGGGTTGAGTTTGACTATCTTTTTGCGGTCCTTAGTAGATTTGGCTTTGGAGGAAACTTCATTTCATGGATCAAACTATTATACCAGCAACCGTCTGCCACAGTTCGTACCAATTTTCAGACCTCAAAACCTTTTAAATTACAAAGAGGCACCCGTCAGGGCTGTCCTCTTAGTCCCCTGCTTTTTGATCTGGCCATAGAGCCCCTCGCCATTGCACTTAAAACCAGTAAAGAGATTTCCGGCATTTGGAGGAATGATATGGAACATAAAGTGTCGCTTTATGCAGATGACCTTCTACTTTTTGTTTCCAAACCATCAACCTCATTGCCTTTTGCTCTCGACATATTTAGCCAATTTGGTCAGATTTCTGGGTATAAGCTGAACCTCACCAAAAGTGAGCTTCTCCCAATAGGTAATAAAGCCAATATGTCAGATTTAGCCAATCTGCCGTTCAGAATTGAAAGACAAAAATTCACATACCTTGGTGTCACAGTGACAAAAAAACATAAAAACCTGTTCAAAGAGAATCTGATTCAACTGTTGAACCAAGTGAAGGGATCCCTCACAAAGTGGACGCCCTTTTCCATGTCCCTTGTGGGACGTATCAACTCAATTAAAATGAATATACTGCCCAAATTTTTATACCTCTTTCAGGCATTACCTATTTTTATTCCTAATACTTTTTTTAATGAGCTAGACTCGACTCTCTCGTCTTTTATTTGGCAGGGTAAACGCCCAAGGCTTAATAAATTACAACTCCAAAAACCTAAACAGCAGGGGGGTTTGCCTCCCCCAATTTCCGGTTTTATTATTGGGCTGCCAACCTTAGATGCTCAGTGTTTTGGTATTTCTACTACAACCTGGGTGACTGTCCTGACTGGGTGGCTATGGAGCTGCGCAGTGGTAACAATATATCCATTCCTGCCTTGCTCTGTTCCCCACTTTCACTCTCTTCAGTTAGCGCTATTTCAAACCCTGTAGTGAAACACTCACTGAAAATATGGGGCCAATTTAGGAAATACTTTAAACTTCATGACTTTTCCCTCTTAAGTCCAATTGCACTTAACCATTTTTTCAAACCATCTGTTCAGGATGGGGTGTTCCTAGAGTGGCACCGGAGGGGGCTTACTTATTTTAAGGACCTTTTTTTAGAGAAGAATTTGGCATCCTTTGAGGAACTTAGCACTAAATATGGTTTACCTAAATCCCATTTTTTTAGATATTTGCAAACCAGAAACTTTATTCAGTCTCACTTATCAGGCTCAGTTTCTCTGCCAGAGTTTACACTATTGGAAACCATCCTATTATTGAACCCGACTCGTAAAGGGCTGGTTTCTTGGCTTTATGATAAAATGTTGAGTATGAAAGAGACCTCCTCACCTGAACTTAAAACTTCATGGGAAGAAGATTTGAATATATCTATACCAGATGAGACATGGGACTCTATACTTAAACTGGTGAATACAACGTCTCTGTGTGCGCGCCATTGTCTCATTCAGCTCAAAATAGTACATAGAGCCCATCTCTCCAAAAGCAAACTGTCTCGTTTCTATCCAGAAGTCACCCCATACTGCGACAAATGCAAAACTGCTGTAGCCACACTAGTTCATATGTACTGGTCCTGCCCCGCTCTTGGTCAGTTCTGGACAGATGTTTTTCGTACGATGTCCGGGTTGGCCGGGGTGGTGGTAACACCTGGCCCCCTCTTGGCTCTCTTTGGGTTCAGTGGTGGGGGGTTGCCTTTATCGGCCTCTAAACGGCAGGCCCTGGCATTTTGCTCACTGATAGCGAGGCGCACAGTTCTGACCAGGTGGAAGGGTGCTGCCCCTCCAACTCATAAACAGTGGCTATGTGACCTTATGTCGTGTTTAAAACTGGAAAGGATCAGATGTTCTCTTCAACACGCAACTGGTAAATTTGAAAAAACATGGGGACCCTTTCTTGACTCATTTCAAAACATACAATAATGCTCCAGATTAATTAAGTTAATTAATTTTATTAAAATGTGTTCCGTTTCTGCCAGGGATAGGAATGTAGTGGGTGGACCTACTAGGCAGTGACCTGGGTGGGCTAAATGGGATTACTTTGGAGGGATTATTTTCTCTGTGTGTATTATTTTATGTATGTGTTAGATACACTTCTTTGTACTCACAAACTGTATGTACTAAAGGAAAAAAAAAACTCAATAAAAAGACAGTGATTAAAGTTTCCTAAGTTTTTTTATTGGAAGGAATTGATTTGGAAAAAAAATTATTTTGCCTAATTTTGTTATTTTTTGCTACCTATAAGAACTATTGTCATTTTTGTCCATAAAATACCAAAATTTCCACTTAACTTTTTATTCTGGTCCATCTGATGATGTAATTTTTAAATATTAAATGATTGATAATTTGATTAGTTACTTAGTACTTGAATCGACTTTTTACCAAATGCTTTTTGAGTAATTTTTTGGATAGCTACTTTTTACTTGAGTAAAAATATGTTTGCTATTCTTCCTGGAGTATAATTTTTGGGTCCTCTGCCCGCCTCTGATCAGCGCTCCTGAGGTAATTCCCCCCACACGTCAGACCCGTGTCACGAATCCCGACAGCTGGCCCGCTTTAAGCCCCTCGCAGAGCTTTGAATACATCTTGGGGATGAAAAGAGCAGGAGGTGATGAGGAATCCTTACGGGGAAAAAAACCCTGAGATTTACCGAGCGTACTCGCTCTGTGCAATGACCTCAGCCTTTAATGGATACCTGTGTAAACTGGTTTATTAGTTCTGGAAAAAATACGTAAAGGAAAATATGGCTGTGGGGAAACGTCGAGAACATTTGTCGCATCCTGAGATGAAGCTGAGAGTTCCTCCCCCCACCGGAGCCGAATCCTAAGCCTATTGGAGGGTCCGCTATCTCCCGCCGCAGCTTGTCGAATACATACCTTTTACCTCATTACCTGCTCAGCACAGCCGTTATTAAGGGGGAAAGGCGTGAATGTGAGATAAGCACAAGGAATTCTTGGGTTGAGCACAAACAGCCATCCTGCTTCCTCCTGATAAAAAGGAAGCGAGGCCCCTCAGCTTCCTGCCCTCTGTGAACTCTGGAGCTGCCCCGTGTTTGGGTCACTCACAACTTCCAGACCCTCATGGAGACAAGCAGCGAATAAAGATTTCCGTGGAAGCGTAGATATATTCTAAAACAGATTATAAAAGCAGAAGCCCTGCAGTGTGTAAGATTTGTCCAAAATGCTTCATATATCAACTGCGAAAGGCTTCAAAATCAGAAATACCGTGTGTGTTTTTGGGTGCTTATAAGGACTTTAGATTACATTAAGTCAGAAATAAAATCCTTCATGTACAGATGAAACCTGAGATTTATATGCTGCATTTATTTTTTTCTATTTACGTGACTTTATTTATTTTTGATAATTGCCAAAGCAGCATTTTTTCAGATTTTGTTACAACTGCCAGTGCACAGCTGGGGAAAACTCCTGTGACTCTGACACATTATTTGTCAGTTCATTAATCAATCAAGTTTATTTGAAAGCACATTTCAGCAACAAGGCAGTCCAAAGTTTAGATAAAAGCATATCACGACGTATGGGTTTCATATAGGTCAATATCTTCAGTTATTGATTAGTTTTTTGTTTTAAACATCTGAAATACTGACACACTGATGGCCTGACTTTTCCTGTTTTATCCACAGTTTTCACTCAAAGCTGTTTTTTTATTTTTAAGCAGTTCTGAGGCATAGTGGACAAACCTTAAACTGCTGCTGCGCAAGTTACGGAACAGTTTGTTGCTAGGTAACCAAAGAAGGAGTGAGTTGCTAGGTAACCAGAGTGAGTGAGTTGCTAGGTAACCAAAGAGTGAGTGAGTCAGTTGAGTCCACCAACCATACTTAGCGAAGTTGAGCGTTTCTATTTTCTCTGCCTACATCTCCCAGAATGCTGTGCGGTTCTGGATCAAGGTTCAGTGAATATTCTATATATTAAATATTCTAACAAATGTGTTATCAATTGATCATGTGTTTATCATGATACATATTGTTATTGGTTTATTGTCCAGCCTCAGTATAGACTGATTAAAATTTGTTGTTGTTTTGAAAACTTAGATGTAACCAGGGTAACAGGTAACCAGGTCATGTCTAACATTAATAATTTTGCCTGTCTGTTAATGTTACAGCAGAATTAAATTGACCAAGTAGCATCAAGCTAAACATAGACTGTTTAACTGAGTAATCGTTCACAAACAGGGAGGGTTTATGAATTTCCAGGAATAAGATTCCAAAAATAGGGAAATAAAATGCTACTTTTCACTCTGTATCCTCCTAGTTATGTCAAAAAAACAAGAAACATCTGAATCATTTAACCAGTAAAACCTCTAGGTAGACGGACTTTCTTCTGTCTACATTCTTCCTAAAATTATTTGAATAAGTCTGTCATTAAAATCTTCCGGAAAGTTTGCAATTAAATATTTTAGGAGGAAGTTAAAAACAGGAAGGAAGACCTTAAGGAGGTTTCTGCGAACGGAGGACAAAACATGTGAGGGAGAAAAGGAGCTGGGAGAAAGTCTCTCTGAGCTCTGAGCGAAAGCAAGTAAATGAAAAGCTTACAGATAAGATGGTGCCAGGATAACGTTTGTGGTCGATCTCATTTGAGATGTGCTCACATTTCAGCCAAACACACAAAGGCAGCAATGAAAATGATCTATACTCACACGGTTGATAAATGCATGAGTGAAGCACTGACACGTTTTATGGAAGACTATTATTTCAGGCATGTCAGCTAATGAGGGTAATGGAGGCAAACACACAGGCTGGTTTACAGTAGAGCGACTGGCAGAGCGGTAGAGTTTGGTGGATGATTTTACATGTTGATGCAGATTTAAAAGTTCAACGTGTTTAATTTGAGGTATCAGTAATAATTTGTACTAGAAGAAGAGGCAAAGTCACACTGTGTGAGTTGGAGAGCCGTTAACTAGTGATTATGACTCAGTCTTGTTCTCTCTTGCCTTCTCTCAACCACAAACATGCATACATGTCATAAAAATACATTTTCCATGTAAATTGCTTCTTACAATTTTAATGAAGTTTAGTTGTGGTATATTCTCAAGTTTTTGAGTTTTCAGTCTGTCAATGAGGCTAAAAATCACACCTTTCCAGTAACTGGACGACTTCACTGCAAAAACAAAAAACTAATGGACAAAACTAACTTCAAAGTAACTTTTCAGCAAAATACAAGTTTTAAGTCAATAACTTCTTAATATTGATGAAAAAATACTTCCACTTGCATATTATTTCACTAATGCTACTATCAACGGGCACGTTGTGGTTACCTAGCAACCCCAGCCAAGCCCAGGACGTCACCTAGCAACCAAATACTAGTTCCACATTTTCCATTTATTATAAGTGAACTAATCTGCCAATGGAACAAGTATTTTGTCATCAATATTTAGAAATTGACTTAAAACAGGCTCCTGTATTTTGCTGAAAAGTTACTTGTAAGTTAGTTTTGTCTTACTTCAAGTCAACTAAAACATTTGCATTAGAAACTAAACTAAGGGAGGTAAGATTTGGTGTTTTTGCAGTGTTCTCAGGGAAACTCTAGCATGTTGACAAACTGTTCTGGCTCCAATATGGCAGCCCAGAGGGTCCTGCAGGGGACAGTGAGGGGAGCTGAAAAGCTCATTAGAGTCCCTACCTTCTGTCAAACCCTCAAACCTTTTGAACTGCTATAATCAAAAAGTACTACAACATTAAAATAGAGAACTGCTTCCAGTGTAAATAAATAAGCTGAACTTGCTGTTATTTAATTTCTTCCATTAATTTTTTACACTTTTTACTATAATTTGAGGTTTTGTCGCTATTGTTTATATGCTTACAAGATCTATTATTCTGCTGTATGATCTGAAAATCTTGTTTCCTTTTTGATTAAGTGATGGTAAATTGATCTGGTTTGATGGAAGATGCATGACAACATGCAACATAAAAAACAGACACCATTTAAATCAAGGCAGCAAAGTTTTTCCCTCTAAAAACATTCTTTGGACTATTTCAGACACAAACCCTTAACACGTAGCTCTGCTGTGTGCATGCTTTGGACCAAAGGGTGAACAAAAACAAACAACTTAAATCAACTTCTTAGGCAGTTGCCCGACAACACCAAAGCTTTGATAAATAAAGAAAAGCGCTGCTGCATCGAGGCGCTCAGGCTGTAGAATCAGACCTTGCTCATCTCTTGGCTCCTGCACAGCTGATGAAAAACACACCTTTCAGAGAGTAAATTATTTCTGCCAGCTGAAAAGCAAATTTCATTTTCTCCTGTCTCTCGACAACAAAGATGCTGAACCCATTACGGGCCAAGGCGCGTGCATCACACACATTAAATGAAGGGTCCTCTTGCAATTGAGCAAAAAAAAAAAAAAAAAAGCTATTTTCTCATTTAGCCAATAGATACTCCATTTAGTTGTGGCTCTCTGTGGATTACTGCTGCTGTAGAGTAGAGAGGATGATTCAAAGAGAAAGCGAACATAGAGCGCTGACCCCGTCTTGTTTTCCCTACACATTTCTGGTGCTCCAAAGGCTTCGGTATGAATATAGACGTGCTCTGCAAGTTGGATGAGAGAGGATGTGCAAGTTTCTAGTGCAAATATCTTAGTTTGCCAAACTAACTTACTTAAAGAGCTTAAAAAACACCAGGCTTGTTTTTTGCTATTAGTTCATGTTTTTGGTGTCTGGAAAACGAGTCGTTTCTAAAACCACCTGAGTGAAACGTCACAAAATCAGCAGGCATTGCCCCTCACCTAGCAACCCCAGCAAAGCCCAGTCCGTTACCTAGCAACCAAGGCAGAGCTCCAGCATGTTTAGTCACACAGCAAAAACACAAAATCTTACCAAGTATTTTTGACTTAGTTTCTACTGCAAATATCTTAGTTTGCCAAACTAACTTACTTAAAGAGCTTAAAAAACACCAGGTTTGTTTTTTGCTATTAGTTCATGTTTTTGGTGTCTGGAAAACGAGTCGTTTCTAAAACCACCTGAGTGAAACGTCACAAAATCAGCAGGCATTGCCCCTCACCTAGCAACCCCAGCAAAGCCCAGTCCGTTACCTAGCAACCAAGGCAGAGCTCCAGCATGTTTAGTCACACAGCAAAAACACAAAATCTTACCAAGTATTTTTGACTTAGTTTCTACTGCAAATATCTTAGTTTGCCAAACTAACTTACTTAAAGAGCTTAAAAAACACAAGGCTTGTTTTTTGCTATTAGTTCATGTTTTTGGTGTCTGGAAAACGAGTCGTTTCTAAAACCACCTGAGTGAAACGTCACAAAATCAGCAGGCATTGAATTTTGTCTTATTTCAAGTGAACTAAGATATTTGAAGTAAAAACTACACTGTTAAAAAAAAACTGTTAGTCTCTAATTTATGCTGGTAAAATACAGACAGAATTTTACCATATATAAAATGGTAAAATATTTTATATTTGGTAAAATACTCTCTTTTCTATATTTTACAGAAGAGAATTTTACCAAATTTCTCAGAATTTTACCATTTTAATACGGTAAGATTTCATCAACCACACCTGCCGGTATTTTACTATAAATTAGAGACTTTTTTCTTTACACTGTAGACCAAAAGCACTTGGTAAGATTTTGCCATTTTGCAATGGAGTCGTAACAAAAGACAAAGTGGAAACAAGGAAAGAAAGCTGAGAGAGGATCTGGTTAAGTCGTATTAAATGTCCTGCCAAAAAGAGATCCACCACATCTGCAATCATGCCAGCTGAGATCAAGAAGGAAAAAAGTGGGAAAATGACGCCGAACGGAGAGACCACTGGCTGATTAACGTCAGGCCTTTAATGCTGTGCCAGGTCAGGCGGTGTCACCTATTTTTCAGCGGATTCTGCCAGGCTAGCTCATAGAGTTTGCAAAGACCTGGATGAAACGGCAGCTTTGAACTTATCACTCTGTCACATCCTGAGGCGCGTTTTTGCTTCATTGTAATGTAGACGGTAAATCAAAAGCAGCATATCAACAGGGATACTATTAACACCCTAGGTGTTGTGTGTGGGCGGGTGGAGAGAAAAACCCACTGGAATCAACTGAAATGTTGAACCGTTTAATTTGTCGCATTTATAAATTTCACTACCAGTTCACTAATGCAGCTGTTGATGTTTATTGTGTAAAAACTATTTCTTTTTCCGTATATATTCTTTTAACAAACGGAGGAGTGAAAAGCTGCAGGCAAAGTCTAGTCATCTGTGTTGGCAGCTCCTCCAAACACATCAATTCAACTGTTTCTTTATCTTTTTCCGCCTTTTTTTTTGACAAAGCAATTGTTCTCCAGCAACATGGTGAACAAACAGATCTCTGTTTTCTTTCTGTCTCCACCAACCTCTTTGTACTTGGTTAGGAATAATGATATTAGACTAAAGAATAGCAGAGAACAGAAGGAAGCAGAGCTCTTCTCTCAGTATAATGCAGCAGTGCTGACAGTCTGTCTGTCTGTCAGTGTGTCCAAACTGACTGGCTGTGATGTGATTTTCCTCTCCTCTGACATGCAAACGTCAGGGAGCTGCAGGGCCCCAACTCCAGGCACACTCACATGGACACCGCTGTGTGTTAATGAGTCCCTCGGAGACAATCTCCTGGGGCAAAATGTGATTAGATCCAGATTCCTAGCAGTTACTGTAACCAGAATAAATGCTTGAGTGGAATATAGAAATATCACTTTTTTACCCTGACGAAAACAGGGAGAATTCAATCAATAAAATTGGAGTAATAATTGGACACATTTTGATCAGCATTTTGGTCATAAATTACATAAAATAAAACAGCTGATAGGTAGTTGAATAAATTAAATTCAACCAATTTTGAACAAAACTGGTTAAATTGTAGGTAATTATCAAGATCATTACACTCAGCTTCACCTTAAAAAGAAACGTATATAAGAATTGGGCCATGATTATTTCATAAAATGCTGGTGAAAGTTTCTAAATTTGTCCTAAGATGGCATGTAAAGGTTCCTAGCAAATTTGACGTTAGCATTAGCATTGTCATTAACTACAAGTTAAAGCTTAATACTAATACATTAAATCTATTTTAACAAGATGGCATGCAGGCTTTTCAACTATCCTAACATAACAGCAGATTAGATTCTGTCCATTGGTAATAATTGCCTAAGGGTTGACAACCACAGCTGGCTAGATATTTTGCTTTAGTGTTAGCATTGTTGCTAACCCACTTCAAGCTGGATGCAAGTTTTTTAAAATCAATTCTTACAAGTTATTAAACTTTTCCTATCCCCTGAAAACCAGATTTAAACTGTACTATTAGTGTTAGCATTGTTGTTAAAGTAGTGGAAACCTGTGGTGAATGTGGACCAGTGGTGGTATAGTGGTCTTGTAATTGGAAGGTTGTAAGTTTGATTCCAGCTTCCTCCTGTGACATGTTGACATTAAGGTACTAAACCCAAAATTAGCACATATTGACCTGTGTATCAAAGTGTGTTGGGATAGACATGCTCTGAGTGAGTTCGATCCAAGTAACATGATACAAATTTAAATTCAAAAGCTTTCCGAATTAAATATAAACTCTGAATAAGTTGATATAATGATTCATACCACCCTTAATGTTCTCTGTTAGACACAGAATAGCTAATTGTTGACTAAAACATTACCTAGTGGATGCTAAAATACTGAAATTATTTTTCATACTTTTGTTTTGCAATGTATTCTGAATTTGAACTTTAGCCCTTTTCCTTACAATAAAGCAGCTTTCTGAGCCCGGACACTTGGATAAGTCACATGTCTGATGTATAAGAAGTGACTCTGTCCTTAAAAGTATTGACTTTCTCTCTCTTTTTCCTCACAGGACGCATTGCGCTCGCTTCAGCGGAGATCTGACAAGACAGAGGGGAAGAGGCTGCGGAGGTTTTTGGATGATGCATCTCTCCGATTAATGCAAACTGACAGTGAAGTTCTGCCCTGCAGCAAAGGTAGTGCCGTCAGAGACATCCATCTGGTGACCCCCCGCGTCCCGGCAGACAGCCTCTTCGGGTTGGGGCTGATCCGCCGTGGGAAGGGTGCCAGCTTGGAGAGGAGACGGACGCACGGCGCTCCGGACCGGACCGGACCGGACCGAGCGCCTCATGCCCGGCTTCTCACCACGCAAAAACACAGAGTTTACTGGGAAATAGGAAAGACTCGCAATAAAAAAAATAGAAGAAATGCGATTTGAACTGAGTCTGCACGGACCCGAAACATGAATGTAGAGCTATTTTTATATTAACTATTCATTTCGTTACTTTTTTCAGCAAGTCATTAAAGGTGGGGGAAAGATGCAACTTGTTCCAACAAAGTATGAGACAGAATCCCCTTTAAATTCCCAGAAACATTCAACTTTAAACTCAGAAACAGGGAGCTGTTTCTTACCTCAAGGCGCAGCCGAACCTCAGTCTATCTGTGGCGACCCGCTTCTCCTCAGAAAACCTCAGTAAAGACGCGACGTGGTTCTGGATGCTCCTGTTCGCCAAACACAAAGCGCCGGTCAGAGTGGATGTCCGCCGGAGAGAGTCATGCCCAACAGCGCCCAGCTAAAGCAAAATCCACCGCTCCACTCCTGCGAGCTGCGACTGGAGGAAGCAAACAGTTTGTTGGAGCCAGTGGAGGCTGAGCGGCTGATCCAGGAGCAGCCGGTCCGGATCCGGAGGGCGGAGACTCTGCGGAGGCGGACACGCCTTCAGCCGAACCGCACACTTTACGTTAGCAGAGCTGGGTAGGTGTAACTAGCAGTTACATTTACTTAGCTACTTTTACTTAAGCAACTTTTTTGAAGTATTTTTACTACGCTGCACTTTTACTTGAGTACTTTTATTATAAAGTATCTCTACTTTGACTAGATTCTATACCAACTGAATGAAAAGCAGACATGTTTTAACCAGAAAGCCACAAAAAGCCTGCAGTTTCTGTTAAAGTTTCATAAGTTTTTTTTATTGAAAGAAACTGATTTGGAATAATCACTTTTGCCTGATTTTGTTATTTTTATTAAGTTTATCAATTATTTCAAATTTCAACCTTAAAATACCAAAATTTTTCACTTAATTTTATATTTTGGTACGTCCAATTATGTAATTTAGGTAATAATGTTTCAAAAGCAACTGCAACCAGGTGGGTTTTTTAGTGTAGATTTAAAAGTACTCAAGTGTTTCAGATGTTTTGCAGTTTTCTGGAAGTTTGTTCCAGATTTATTGTGCATAGAAGCTGAATCCTGCTTCTCCATGTTTGGTTCTGGGGATGCAGAGCAGAACCAGAACCAGAACCAGAAGACCTGAGAGGGCTGGAAGGTTGCTATGACAACAGCAGATTTTTAATGTATTGTGGTACTGAGCCGTTCAGTGATTTATAAACTAACAACAGAATTTTAAAGTCTATCCTCTGAGCTACAGGGATCCAGTGGAAGGACTTTAGGACTGGGTGATGTTCTCTATCTTCCTGGTTTTAGTCAGAACTCCAGCAGCAGCGTTCTGAATCTGATTGATTTTTTTAGGCAGACCTGTGAAGACATTGTTGCAGTCATCAATGTGACTGAAGATAAACTCATGGATGAGTTTCTCTAGATCTCGCTGGGACATTAGTCCTCTAATCCTGGAAATGTTCTTCAGGTGATAGAAGGCCGACTTTGTAACCGTATTTATGTGGCTCTGGAGGTTCAGTCTGATCTCTGGTTTCCAGCTGTAATAACTGAAGCTGTGTGTTGACTCTAGAAAGCTCCTCCTGAGGTCCAAATATAATAACTTCAGTTTCGTTTGTGTTTAGCTGGAGAAAGTTTAGCTGGAGAAGGTCCAATCACTGAACATCTGTTCAGTGATTGGATGGATTCTGAATCACCTGGTGACATCATAATGTAGAGCTGACTATCACTACTAGACCAAAAATACTTGGTAATATTTTGTGTTTTTGCAGTGTGGAAGGACAACATATTATGTTTTACTCCGTTATACCAATAATGTAATGAACGGAGCGAAGCTCTTACTGTATAAATCAGCTACTCGTCTGCAGAGGGCTGCAGCATCTGAACTCCAGAACCGACCCAAACACAAAATGAAAAGTAAAACCGATAACACACATCATAATGTTCACAGGCAGCATTCATAGCCAAATGCAAAGATGGATACTTAGCATGTAGATACTTAGCATGTAGTTATCGTTCATTTTTCCGTAAAATGACAAAAATAAGAAACAAATGAGTTCCCCTGTTGACGACCAGCCCCAACTTTTCAGATCTACCACCTGATAGCTGTTGTTTGTCCCTGTTAATTATTCATGCTGTGTGCCTGTCGCTCCAGCCAGAAAAACAGGAGAAGGGCTTTTGTTCCACGTTTGGAGTGGGCTTGAAGTGTTTTCTCTCCCTCTGTGCTCCTCGTGTCACAGAATCTACTGCAGATGGAGAGCAAGATAAGCGCTCCAGAGGCTGATCTTTTTGCCTTCTCCTCCGAGGTCGTGACACTGACATTCTCCCTGGCAAACGTGATACTTTCAACCCCCCGTCTCCTCGTGTTTTCTTTTCATCTCGTCCTTATTGCCCCTTGGGAGCTCTGCGATTTAAAACGCATTTTGAAAGCAAAATGCGATGTCAAAACTGGACAAAGATTAGCTTGGAGAGTTTGAGAATGTTGTCAGGATTGAGAAGTGCGGCTGAGTAAAGTGAGGTATCACAGGAGTGAGTTGGCAGCAGAAGGAACAGCTGCGAGGTGTTTTCTTTTTGGCTCCTTGGGTATTTTCAGAGGACTTAGAGAGTAAAGAAAGGCTAAGAAAGGTGACTAAAAAAGCCCCTTCTACCATCTGAGCGCTCGCATGGATCACTGGTTAGGGGAGGAGACCTCTCCAAGTCTCTTGTTAAGTAAAGAAACTGTTTGTTGTCTTTGGCTAATCAGTGATTGATCAACAAATGCAGCTTGTACCCACTGATAAAGTAGCAAAATTCTTTAAGACTTAACAAATGCACATTAATTTCAAGGTAAGAATATAAAAAAAAATCTGAATTAGTTTTCAATTTTAAATCCAACATTTCACCGGCAAAAAATAAACTGCCGGTGCTGATAGCCAGAAATAAAAGATTGTCTCCAGTCGTGGTGGTTTTTACATAAATTGGGTTAAGATAAAATGCAGTTCAGTTTCACACAAAACTCATGAAATGTAACCTATTAACAACCAGCAAAGAGCGATACTCGGCTCTGACTGCACACAGTGCAAAAACACAAAATCCTACCAAGTAATTCTGGTTTAGTTTCTAGTGAAAATGTCTTAGTTCACTTGAAATGACACAAAACTAACTGACAAGTAACTTTTCAGCAAGAAATATGAAAATACAAGAAATAGGAGCTTTTTTTAAGTCAATATTTTTTTAATGTTGATGGAAAAAATACTATTTCCATTGGCAGATTATTTCACTTATGAGAAAAATGTCATAAGTGAATCTGCCAATGGGAATAGTATTTTTTAAAATTAATATTAACTAATTATTGGCTTAAAACAAGCTAACAAATCTGCCAGTGGAACTATTACTTGGTTGCTAGGCGACGTCCCGGTCTTGGCTGGGGTTGCTAGGTAACGACATTCATAGTGACATAAGTGAAATAATCTGCGAGTAAATAATATTAAGGAATTGTAGCTCCTATATCTGGATGAAAAGTTACTTATAATTCAGTTTTGTCTTATTTCAAGTAAACTAAGATATTTGCACTAGAAACTAGACCAAAAGTACTTGGTAAGTTTTTGTGTTTTTGCAGTGCACCTGTAGAAACCTGGTCCCGTCAATAACTGGTAGATTATATTTTGGTGTTTCTGATGCTGCCTTTACAGACCATAGAAAACAAACAGTTTTTACTCACTCCTCTCATCGAGCAACAATGGTTGCCTTTAAATTGGAGGGACAAAAGATTCAGACATTTGTTTGCTAAAATTTTGTCTCTCTTCCAGCCAGAACATCTACTACCAAGTCAGGCAACATATTTTCATTTCTCCTCTTAAGTTTAACGTGAACAGAAAAACATAAATGTCTTCATAAATGCATTTGCAGACTTTTTACTGTTTCATTTCACTGTTTGGTAACAGATTCAAGGTTTTTTGCTCTCGTTCTGGAGTCGATTTTTCCGATTCACCAAATCCAGTTGATCTCTGGGACACTGAACCCATCTCCTTTCTGATGCCGTTTCTACTTGCAAATAATCGTTTAAACAGATAAATGTGGCACTTCCCAGCATCTATAAAACACTTCTAGGGATCCAAAGTCTCTTCCTGATATTTGGTCTTAAAACAAACGTGCTTGAGATGTTGTCTTGAAACGGTTAGCGAAGGTTTTCAAATGTCGCAATCTAACATATCAGAAACCCAGATTCAATAAATGTACTAGTTTCTTTGTTCATAATTCTTCTTTTTTAATTGAAAATAATCTAATTAGGTGGCAGGAAGTTTGGAGGAACTGCAGCTTCTCTAAATCGGATTCAGTGTGTCCTGTTTTCGGCTGCTGTGTGGTCGTCTTGTTTGTCCCCCATAAAGCAGCGGTCAGTATAATGTCCATTTTGTTCTTTGTCCATGCTAACCACATGATGCACACAATCCCAGACGGCCCACGCTCTCTCGCAGAGTCTTCCTCAGACTCACATTCTTCTGGCACACTAACCTGCTTAATTTAATTTGCACTATGAGCGCTTTATTTTCACACACACAGTATTGGACCACATGCTGTCTCATTAAATAGGCCATGGTCATGCCTCACAAGTTTTCACACAGTGCTCCTTGTTGTTGTGCACACACACACACGCACACACACACAAACAAAGAGAGAGAGAAATACACACAGAAACACAAATGAAGATTTCCCCTGGCAGGAGCAGCAGAATATTTTAATACAAAACATTTCTGTGGAAAAGAGATGGTGATCTGCTTTATGTTTAAATGTTGTTGTTTTTTTGTAAAAGCATAAATGTTTTATCCTTGGTGATATAAGTTTAAACGATGGAAAGGTTCAAAAACCCCACAAAAAGTGTCAATTTACTGAGATGCTTAGGACGTGAAAACAGAAAAAACAAGCCTGGAATTATTTAATTTGGAGTCTTTCTTGTTCTATGAATTATTAAATGTCTTTCATCTTTTTAATAACTCCATAGCTAATGTGACTTTGAAGACTACAGCAAAAATCATCTACAGTCTTCATTCAACTTGAACTTTTCCACATTTTGATAAAGTCCAATCACAACATTTAATGTATTTTATTCTGATTTTAGACGTGTGAAAAGGTGTTTCCTCATTTATTTATCTTTTTTTGGAAGGACAATTTTGTTTTCAAAGTCTTCATAATTCATTTTGTTTGTTGTTTTGTTTATTTATTTTGGATATTTAGAATGTCTTACAGTTCCAGTTTTAAATGTTTGTTAGAATTTAAGGCTTATTGACCTGGAAATGTGTTCTTGCATTTTTATGCCATTATTACCATTATATCACTGGAAAATAGTATCAAAACAGCAATATTATCGTTTATCGCGGTAACTTCTGGGACAATTTATCATTCATCAAAATTTGTTATCCTGATACACCTATATATATCACATAAAACCCCAATTAAAGTCATTAAAGTTTCTGTTTGAAATTGGTAACACTTTATTTGACAGGTTGTGAATAATTCTGTCATAAACACGACATAACGCCTGTCATGAACATGAGTAAGTCTTCATGAATATTTATGACTGTTGTCATAAAGTGTCATTCAGTAAATCATGACACTTTTAATACAAAGTTGACATTATTCAAATGTCTTCGTTATGACAACTTGACATTAACCAAGAAATCATGATCTGACATAAATTTGTTGTAAAAGTATTACTGATTAATACTTTTTGTGACAACAGTCATAAATATTCATGAAGACTTACTCATGTTCATGACAGGCGTTATGTCGTCTTTATGACGGCGTCATGACAGTTTTATTCACAACACGTCAAATAAAGTGTTGCCATGAAATTTAACAAAATGTGAAACCTTTGCAAAGGCTTCACTGCAAAAACAGTGAAGCCTTTTTGGTCTAGTGTCTGGTGCAAATATCTCAGCACACTTGAAATAAGACAAAACTAAACTTCAGCAAGATATTTCTTAACATTGATGAGAAGTACTAGTTCCAAAGGCAGATTATTTCAATTATAACATTTTGTTATAGATGACATAATCTGCCAATAGAACCAGTACTTTTCATCAATAATAAGAAGTTATTTACTTAAAACAATAATATCTTGCTGAAAGGTTAATTGTGAGTTAGTTTTGTCTCATTTCAAGTGTACTGAGATATTTGCACCAGAAACTAGACCAAAAATACTCAGTCAGATTTTATGGCTTTGCAGTAAAAATAAATAAAATCTCAGAAAATGATGATTTGGTTTATGGAACTTGTTTTCTTGGCTTTTTTTTTTTTGCTTGAACAAACAAATGAAGCTGAAGCGTGCGTCTCCAGAGCTCTGCACTTCGTTTCCCCATTATTTTGATTCTCATAAAATCCTCAAACATGAACCTACAGATAGGCGGTAAAGACGAGCTTGCAGCCTCAATCTGTCAGGGGACATCATCCGGCGCCCGGAGGAGACGCGCCGTGCACCCGGCCCCCTCTGTGACTCCACAACTGGAAGATCAATCCGTAAAAACGGGGTTGCATGTTGGCATTAGTTGTTCTCTAAATACCTTGTGGGGAGCCTGTAACACCCGTACAGAGACATTGCCTCTGAATAAGAGCTGCTGTTTTAATTTTCCACTGTAAAGCATGAGTCATAATCCTGTTTTCCAGACTTTGACGTCGCCCATGTCTTTGTCTTGAGGGGGAAACTTTTGTATGATATTTTGGTGTTTTCATGTAGTTTCTGGTGAACCAACACCCCAAACCCCTCAAAGACTTTTGTTAAGACACTATTTAAAATCAGTGAGCTTTCACTGGAAATGATGTGTGAATTCATGCAGCTCCATCTGGCTTACAGAGCCTGTCTGCATCTGTCATTTTAACCGAGAGGAGAGTCAGGCAGCGGTGACACTACAGCGTGATATTTTCACTCTTCAGCCAGCAGCTAACAAGTCATCTTTACTCGGAAACACCTCGACTTAAACAGATTTGCAGCAGCGCTACCTGTCTGTAACCTAGCAATGAGCCTCAAGCACTTTTTAGAGGAATAATCAGGCAAATCTGCAGGAAAATAAAAACATAGATTTAAAATGGAATTAGAAAGCTGCAATAAGGCGGCTTGTTTTCGCTCTGTTTTTGTGTGCATTCCTAGGCATTAAAAACAAAACACCTGTAGGCAATCCAGGGCGATCTTTTCCTCCACCTTAATAATTACAGATGTCTACCTGCTGCAGCTCAGTGACAGCAGCCCGGGGATACGGGTACGAGTGAGGGAGAGGCAGCAGGAGGGGGTGAACTGAGTGTCAATCTTTCCAGATATATTATACACCGCCTCTGTCAGGAATCCACACAGCAGAAACATCTGCAAGGTCTAATCTTAACCAAGCGCAAACACACACATGCACCGAGTCACACACAATGCACCGGGGGAGCAAGAGGAGAGGAAATAGAGTGCGAAGATGGAAACGAGGAATGACTGGACCTGGACCAATCGTCATGTGCTGATTCTCCACCAACCCCCCAACCCACAGAGGGTGCAGCCATTTCAGGGTTTTGTCTTATGGTGGCTGGCCAAGCGTGGCTGAACTCTCTCTGCATACTGTACATCCCAGAGTTCCCAGGAGGAAGAAACTCGCTGATGAATGGAGGAAAGTAGGCCAGGAAATTCACCACTGCGTCCCCTCCTCCTCCTCCTCCTCTTCCTCCTCTCCTTCTCCTTCATATCTAGAAATTTGGTTCACTGGGAGCCAACAATCTATTTGCATGTCCAGCGAAATATTCCAGTTTCATTGTTTTCCTAAAGTGATTTTGTTTATCTTGGAACTGACTCAGAACAAACTCTCCTCCTCATATTCTGTGTTTTTGACAGATGCTACTAAAACAAGTGTAAAAAAAAAAAGCTTCATTCATTGGAGTTGCACATTTAAAGATTTTAGAAAAAAATCCAGCCATTAATTTGAGGATATTTGCTTAAAATTGTTTTAATTTAAAAATAACTGTAATTTTACTATGCAAAATTCACATTTTGGATATTTTTGTACTTCCATTTGCTCAAAACAAATATCTTGGCAATTTTGGCTCTAAGTTTAGGTTTTTAGGTGTCTGGAAAATGAGTCAGAAAAAAGCAGGAACTGCCTGTTACCTGGCAACCCCAGGGAGGCCAAGTCCGTTACCTAGCAACCCAAACAGAGTTCCAGCACATTTGGCCAGCTGGTTTTATGCTGCGTTTACACCAAACGCGTTTCAAAAGCGCACTCTGAAGTCAGAAGCTTGACATGCGTCAGTTGCGTCAAAATCGCTCTATGCGAGCGTCGGGATGAGCCATTGTTTTCCGTTGCCTGTCTCTTTGTACTATGGCGGATGAAATTGAGAAAGTGACACTAAAATATTATGTGGTGAAAGCTTCTGCAATCATAATGGAGGCTCAGATGTCTTAGCTGAATATTTTGTGTTCAGTTTCTATTGAACATACAACGCCGACAGCTGGTAACGGCCCGACGTGCGTCGGAGCTTCTTGCCTTCTTTTCCTCTCCCAGTTACTTTGAACAACGCCAGACGAAATACTGAGTGTCTTGGTTTTGTTTACTGAAATCAACAGAATGTTGCCGTCGGACGTGTGTTTGAATTCACCAGATAATTCAGAGATGTTGTGAGTTTCACAAAGTAGCTGGGCGCTAACAAGGGTGGCCATCAGCGCTGCTTTCATCTCAACCCAGCCCAGTTTGATGATCTGCTAACCCGCATGGGTGCCAATATGTCATGTAGCAAAGTCCCTCTGATTGGTTGACACTCCGCATCTAGTGGTTCAGATTTTCCAACTCCAGCGCTGGACACGCTTCAAACGCTCAAGACTGCACCGTGACACACTCTGGACGTGCGTCCACGTAGGCTTTGAATTTAAACCAGGCGCTCTTGATGCTCAAATCACGTTCAGTGTGAACATTATCGCTATATGTGCTGTACAATGGCTGCTGGAAAAACCACTTGCTCACTATCTGAAAGGAGCTCAAAATAGGCAGAAGTGACCAGACTGAAATCTCATTATCTGACAAAGAATTTGTGCAAAAAGAAAATGTAATAGACATGTTTTTGTATAACCAATAGAGTTATCCTAACCTGTCCAAGATAAACAAAAAAACAAAAAAACATTAACTTATTGCCAAATTTGGGTGTTTTTTATTTTATTTTATTTTTTAGAAGCAGCTGAGACCCAAATGGAAACACAAAAATGTGCCGAATGTGAATTTTCCATCATATGTTCCCTTTTAATCATTTATGAATAAAAGCCAGAGACCATAACTCTTTTCTGTTGTCCTCCAGGTCTTTCCTCATGTCCTGTGAACCATAAATGACATTCCCAGACTCCACTTTGGATCTGCAACCTTCAACCCTGCAACATTTTGACAGACATCGAGCCAATTTTCCATCTCCACTCAGAAAACTATTACGGATAAATGAACTATAGATGTAGCCTGAAATCAACTCCAGCGGCATCCGATCCATTGAATCAACTTTAGCAGTGTTTTCCTGCCAACTTCTGCTTGGATACCATCATTTCCGTAGCAACTGCCATGCCAGCAGCTATACGTGTGCATTAAATGCTGACGGGAACAGCAGGGCTCAGCTGTTGATGGAACACAGTTATCCTTTTTCTCATTACTGCCTGCTCTATGTGAGATTTACCAGGACACGGGGCAGCCATCAGAGAATTACGCATGTGTTTGCACAGCATGGCCAAGAAGGAGAACAGGCGTGCAGCTCGGAGACACCTGTCGGGTCCTCTGAGCAGAAATTTGAGCTGACACACAGAGCTTTTTTTTCCTCAGTTAACACTCCAGATGTCATCAGATACGTCTGTAAACACGCCTCCCAGAGGGAAACCGCTTAGACATGTTCAAAGCGCCAGAACTTGCATGCATAATTTTATTTGAGATCATAAAACACAAATTAGGACCCCCATCTTATGATGGCTGTGTTTGCTGCGATGTTTCGACATGCTGAGAAACTTCAGGCACAAATACCTATTATACCTGATGCGTGCCGAAGCTCAGCCACTCCGTGTTGGTTTTGTTTCTGTATGCATAAATAAAATCTCTGAAATGGGAAAAAATAAAATCCTGCTAAATGATACGTCTCAACATGTTTGGTTTTGTTTTTTTGGATGTATCTCCTTTCCAGAAAAGACAATCAAGTCAAAGCTACTAGATAGAAATAAATTTATGAGACTGTAAGAAAAACAAAACCTCCCAGATTAACTCCAGTTGGTGTCATGCATTAAATTGCATTAACATGAATTGATAATCAGGAGCTTAATCAGTTTAACAATATATCTGAAGGATGAATTCATTACCTATCCCACTGAACAGCTGCATCACATATTTAAAGAAGCAATCACACTCTTAATATGTTTCCAATTAGGATTTATTTAACAGCAATCAAAGTAATTACCTGTAACTATTAGTTATGTTAATTATTAATCACACTAAGGTGTAATGATTGAAGCAGGTACAAATACAGAAAGAAACAATAAAAAGAAAAAGAAAAGCAAGTTTTTTGTCTTCATTACAAAATAGACGACTTATTTGTTGTAGAGGACGGACGCAGCAGACTTTTGTCTCTTGGGAATTATGACCAATTTAAGAGTAATGTAAGCTGAATGAATAGTTGGTTTTGAAAGTTGCTGGGGGGCGCCATTGAGCTATTTCTACTGCAACTTTTGCAAAATCCTTAAAATAAGTAATTTCCCATATGACTGACACGTGTGGAAAGATTGGTGAGTTTTTGTGTAGTTTAGACCTCAAACAGCCAATTTATTTGATGGAATAATAATAGTAAAAAGCACAGATACAATTATTATATCGTGGTTACCTAATTGTAACATCGTATCGGCCGATATTAGTCATTTCTTAACACATCGGTATCAGTAATAAAACTGGGTCGATACTAAGACCTGATATTTATTTCCATCTTAATGCCGACTGTTCCTGGTAATCTTCCCCCCCGAAGGTGACAAAATAGTACGGAAATATAACATCTGTAAATATTGGAGGTTGGACATTATGGCAATATTAATATCGGATATCGAAATTTTCCTATCGGTGCGTCCCTAGATATAAAATGTGGTTATTTGAGGGTGAACACACTTATGTAGGAAGTTTATTGCAACTTTTTCTATTATTATTTTTTCCCCTTACAGATTTGTTTTTCAGAAAAACCATAAAAGTGTCGCAGCAACATATATCTGCCTCATTATTCAAAAACTGTACTTGCTTTAGAAGTTCTGATATAAAGGGTGACATGATGGTGACTTCGTAAAATGAGAATTATTTTTGAGATTTAGAGTAACAGAAAATTCAGTCGATATCACAGTTTGGTTTAACTGTGAAGTCAAACAACTGACAGTCATGATAAGGGAAATGAAAAGTTAATGACGGTGAGTTATTTGTGCAGCAGCGTAAAAGGCGAGAGATTTTCTGATGCTGCAGGGATAATCTCTGTTATCAGGAGAAACTGTCACCCTGAAATTCAAACAATTACAGACAAAGGAGAATTCAGGAGGAAGACTGAAAACCTGGAAGTTTGACCTTGAAATGTCCTTTGTGGTTGTGACTCATCTGATGGGAAATGGTTTTATATCGAAGCTTTGCCTCATAACCCAACAAGACTGAATGACAAACACCCCACAGACAGTGGATGAGAGACGAGGTTTTACGGAAAATAAAAAGGAGAGCAGCGAGGGAATAAAAAAAGGAAAAAGTCGTTCAATTTCCCGTTCTTGTCAGAAGTTAGCAGGTGGTTTCAGGGGAAACATGCGACTGCCGACTTTCACAATTTTTAAAATTACAAATCCATGAACCAGAGCGCATCAGGGGAAGGCTGAGGCTTTCTTCAGTTGGCAGGGTAAATATCTGTCATGAATAGGATCCATTTCTTTGAAGTGATATTCAAACTCCCTTTAGGATGAGCGCTCAGCTCGCTTTGACAGAAACATGAAACTTTGACGCGAGACGTGGTTTTAGGGAACACTTTGCAGATACTAAAATAATAATAACACGAGCCAACTCCGTGAGATTCCCCCGCTTGAGAATTACAACTAGACTTATTAAAGTCCACCTGCTGCCTTGAAAAAGCAATTTAATTTAACAAGAAAATTGTTTTGGTTTTAACTCAGAAATTAAAGTTTATGAAGTTGATTTAACAAGAGACAAGTTGTCTAAACATTGTTTTTTAACTTCATTCATCTTGAATTGTGAGTTTTAACTTAATGCTGCAATTTAAACTAAATAATTATTTCACAATATGCAATAAAAAAGAATCTGCCCTCACCGAGTTAAAGAGCCACATTTCTGTATTATTTTACTCTCAATATCAAGTTAAAATAAATACTTATTTTACTTTAGAATAATTTACATTCTTGTTTCAAACTGCAGGAACAAAATTTCTGATCTGATAATGAATTTTATTAAACATCCCAATGAATTCAGCTCAGAAACATTTAGTGTGAACAGGACATTATCCTCAAGCTTTGCTAACTGAGAATTGCATTAAAATGAACATTTGCCTTAATAAAACACAAGAGTCAGATCAATGTAACGCACTTCCATCTCAGGAGACAAAAACATGCCACTAAGCATTCTGGGAAATAGTTCCCACTCCTGTCTATTATTTCAGTTTTTTAAGTGCTAATCTAAAAACTCTAGTTTATTCAACTCTTGGAGGTTTGACTAAATTAATAAAAAGTTAACACAACTTAATGATGCAAGTTTATCTTTCACAAACTCACATTTAGGTTCAAAATCTAAAACTGGATAAATTTATTTGACTTAAAGAGTAGAAGATGGTAGACACAACTAAATGTGGCTCTAATGTTTTACAGTGTGGAGACTTTGTTCCAGCTTCACCTTGGCTCAGGAGTTTTCTGCTTTCTATCCGTTTACTCATCGTGAAGGAAAACGCCTCGTTAAGTTCTGCTAACAGTACAGACTCCTGGCGCTGCTGGGCCTTGTTTAATAATAAAACTGTTTTCCTGTCTCACCAAGGTGATGTGACGAAGTGCAACACCACTGATCAACTGAGAAATTACTGTATGTTTTCGTTTAACAGTCGCCTCAACATGCCTTTAGGTCAAACCGAGAATAGTGGCTGATTTGTCTTTTTTGCTTTATATTGTGAAACAATTAGTAAAGTCAGCAGCAGGTAGCGATTAGGCCTGACAGAAGCTAATTTATGTTTTTCTAACCTCAAAAATTAGTCTGCAGGGTAAAATGTGAGTCAAATGAGGAAACATGCCAAAGGGTAAAGTTTGAGCTCCTTTCTTCTCTGCTCAATTCACAGGTTTTTATGTCAAGAAACAAGGTTGATGTTTGCATCTGGTGAACCAGAACTGTGTTAATACAGTGGAGGTAATATTAGAAAAAGCAGGGGAAAGTTGTCCAGCTGAGTGATAAGGCTCAGACTTTACTCCATCAATAAAGCTTCTGAAGTTTTGTTTTTACAAACATTTTCCTCTAATATGTTAGAGGAACATTTCTGTGTGATATTAAATTCACCCCAGCACTGAAAAGAAAATGTATGTCCTTAAACTTACCCACAAAATCTGGGATAGTCTATTTTTCTCTTTATTTTAAATTCCGACTTCCTTCACAAATCTACCACATTCAGCAAAATAGCTGCAGAGCATCATGGGACAGAGATTAATCACCACTGTGGCTAACAGTGAGCACAGCGCTCCGGGGGTTAAATCCATTCAGCGAACGCCTCCCAGCAAACATTTGCTCACCTTGGCCAAATAACTCAAGCACTGCAAAAACACAAAATCTTACCAAATACATTTTTTCTAGTTTCTATCTCGTATACCCTAGTTCATTTGAAATAAGACAATACTAACTTAAAAGGAACTTTTCAGCAAGGTAGTTTTAATTCAATAATTCCTTAACATTGAGGGAAAAAATATTAGTTCCATTGGCAGATTATTTAACTTACATCATGGGAAAAATGTCTTGTTATAAGTGAAATAATCTGCCAATGGAACTAGAACTTTTTTTTATCAATGTTAATGAATTATTGATTTAAAACAAGCTCCTATATCTTGCTGAAATGTTACTTGTCAGCTAGTTTTGTCTTATTTCAAGTGAACTAAAATATTTGCGATAGAAACTAGACCAAAAACACTTGGTAAGACTTAGTGTTTTTGCAGTGTACTGACCCCAGCAGCTGGTTTGGTTGCAGCGTTGCTCCTAAACTAATAGAGCCTGAAGCTAAAAGTTTCGATCCTCAATTAGATTTCGGACGTTCTTAAATCTGATAATAAACTGTACATGCTTAAACAGCCAAACTTTAGTTTTAAACTAAAAGTTTTATAATTGGGAACATACAAACCCATTATTTTCCAAATACTCAACTTTGGGACCAAGTAAAATTTAAAACTGTACATTTCATGTTTAAAGTAAAAAACCGTCAACTTCCAATACATATACACAAAAATGTTTTGTGACAGAGACGGGGGTTACAAGGAAACTTTAAAAAAACAACCACAAAGAGTTTTTGTATATCAGTGATGAGCTTAAACAAAGTACAAATATAAACCAACCTGTTTCAAAATTAGCTTATTGTGAAACATGTTGTATAGGATGTGTGTTTCAAAGGCCTAAAATGCTGATTTTAAAAATGAATGTATAATTGTACATTGGAGGATGAGAACATGAGGTGCAAGTTTCATTCAATTTGGGAATAATTTAAGAGTTTATCTGGTGTGGGGAGATTTAAATGTTTGTAGGTTATGAGTATGAGGGTCAGGAAATCATACACTGCAAAAACACAAAATCTTACCAAGTATTTTTGGTCTAGTTTTGTGCTAGGCTTTATATGTGTTATTAGTCTGAAATAAATTAATCATTCATTCAAACAGCAAAGTGGTGCACCAACTCTTCACTTACTTGTTGCAATTATCACTAAAAATTCATTTTTTGTGCCGCCCTCTGACAGAGTAGTGCCCTGGGTGGTGCGCCATATCCTCATTTTCAAAAATCACCTCTGCGCCTTTTAGATGAAGCTCTGTTCTGTCTTTAGTTTCTGTGAGCTCTCCTGTAGATTTTTAATAACGGCGCTAAAGGATTAGCCAAACCGTTTATATAGACAAGGTAGATTGTGAGACGGCAAAGAGCGATTGGTTTTACTTTAAACAAAAAGCTCTGGGAAGAAGATTGAAGGGGATGGGTTTTCCTCCTGTCCCTGCAGATTCAATGGGCTCTGCTCATAATTTAATCTGCTGAAAATCTACAATCGCTGTGCAAGTCTTTGTGCTGCAGTTTCACCAGAAAGTGGTTCAGATTTGAAAGAACCTCAGGAGAAAGAGAGTAGATAAAAGAGGATGTGTGTTAGAGAAACGAGGTGACTCGGCTAAAAGATGGAAGAGCCCATAAAAAATTTATTTGACACATTGCACTGAGATGACAAGGTGACCTTACAGCCTAAAAAAAGCATATTTTAAAAAGCTTCAAGTAAAATGTAACATAAGTAAAGTAAATATTACTAAATGTTGGAATGAACTCTGCTAATAAAATTAGACTTCTTGAAGAAAACAAGCCAGAATTTAACAAGAAAATTATCATAAAGACAACAGAGACGTGATACAAATGTATTAATGTTAAAATCAAGCAGAAAGATCTGAGCTTTTACATGCTGACACAAATGATCACTAAAGGACTGTTGTTGCATTTTAGGAAATAAAATAGTTATTTTCTCATCTAGAAATTTTATTTATTTGCATCTTTTAATGTACAAAACGGTTAATGAAAAATCTGTAGAATGTGCCATTTTTTGTATCTGATTAATAAACTACTAAAAGTAGCTTCAGTCCTAACTTTAGCTCTCCCAGCAGGCTAAAATATGTCTCTTATTATTCTGCTGTCTAGAAAATATAAATAATTTCATTTATTTAATGTCAGACAGGAAAAATGGTTCATGCATGTAAATATCTGATGTACAGAATAATGAAAGGTCAAAAAAGTTCTTTGTGTTCTGAAACACAGAACAGAAAGAAGAAAATAAAGGATTTTTCTGGTTGAATTGAGATTTCACTTTGACTAAATGGATAAATCTGGATGGTTGCTGAAATGGGCAGGAGACAATCCAAAATTCAAAGTCTGATTTATGTAACAGCAAAGCTAAGCAGGTGTTTTCACCTGTTTGATTTGAATACGAACAAAAAAAAAAGGTTAAAAATCTGAAAATAAAAATATGGTAGTCTAGGAAAACAACTTTCAGGACTCAAATTATATTTAAATGCACAATCTGCATCAAGCATTAAACCCAGCATCGTTATTCTCACGCTGCCTGGTGCCTGTGCATCCTTAACGGAGCACATGATCACAAATGTCTGACAAAGACCACTTCATCAGCTCATGTCTCCGCTCGCCACAGGCCCCTGGCTCTCCTGCACTGCGAAAATATCTTCCAAACCACATAAATATTTATGTCCATTAATAGTAAAGGGGCAGCACGAGTGGATGCATAATGCTCCGCGCTGGTCCTTATTTTCGGCGGGGAGATGCACTCCAACTGCCACGACGTCTCTGTCGCCATGACAACGGAGTCAGCTCTCCATCGGAGCAGGACTCGGTTGTCCCCGCCGAAACCAGCAGCATGGGTTGTTATGTGGAAGAAGCGCTGCGGCGACATGAATATTAATGCTGATTTGCAGCAACTTCAGTGTCTGAAGGACATGTGTTCTCAGATGTAACACACTCTGCAGCGCGTCCGAACAGGCTGATGTCAAAAAAGTGGAAGAGAACATGATGGGATAACCTCTGACCTTCTTGGGGAGGTTGTCACCAAGCACAGAACCCTTTCACCATATTGACCCTTTGCAACTATGTCACTTAATCATTCGAGGCGCGATGATGGAGGTTGCTAGTGAGGGACAGGAGTCTTGAACAGAGCGACTTAAGTTGTTTTCCAAAGTTGTTTTTGCCAGTTTGTTAATGGTTTCAACTTCTTCGAGTCGAGCTAATTTCTCTGTGAACGTAACACACCTGGTTGGGGCTCATAGACGGCGGTATTTACAAGAGTTGGAAATAGCTAGCTTAGAAACCGACCAATACCTCCTCCCTCCTGACGTGTTGATCTAATTACCACTTTGCCTGAATTCAAACCACATGATTTAAATCGCTATATCATAAACAGTGTTTCCCCTTAAACCGGAGCAGTCTTAAAACTTACAAAAGACGAAATGCTAACCAGTTTTTTCCCGTACATGCTAGGCTACGTATCGTTCCTCATTAAAAGTCATAAAATAAAAGTTTGGTTTATATCCTTCTCTGTTTCTAAAACCGTCCGCACTGCACCAAATGACCATTTTTAAAGTGAAATCAACTAAATAAAAGCAATATATTAGGTTACAGATATCTGTTTTTAAGACTAGAATTAAAGGAGCGCATTGGTTGTTTTGACATCCGTCATGGCGGAGTGGGCGGAGTTCTGGAGAGCGTGACGTCACGCGCAAGAGCAGGTGTGCTTTGTGAGGCATTTCCATTCCCCATGCCAGTGTTGTCTAACTCCAAATAGTCTTAAGGCAGGGATGTCCATTCGTAGTCCCTTAGTCCGTAATTCAAGAAAGGAGGTAATTTGCGATTAATTTTAGATTTTTACAGACAAATAACATCTTCTTAAATACTTATTTATTCAGATACAAGACAGAGTGTTTAACTGTATTAGCAATGTTTTCATAGATTACATTTTTTAAAACCAGCATACGCTGCACAATTACATTTTTTATTTATAAAATTTTTCTTTGTGATTAATAAAGTATTTTTGAATTTGAATTGAACAACCTTTGTTGCAAAAATGTAAATAAAACAAAATTTAAAAAGAAAAAAAAATAAGACAATAAAACCCCCAGACCTCCAAAAAGCTTTGGAAAATATTTACATGTCATTTAATACTGAAATTGTGCAAGAGACAACAAATGTCTTAAGAAACTCACCTTTAATTAAAACAAAATGTTCTCAACTTGACAATTTTCACCCCCATGGTAAATAGTCTGTACACCACTGTCTTAAGGAGTTTTATTGTTCTGGAGCTCTCAGACGGGAGAATTTTAAAATAAATACTTGGGACTGAACAGACGGCACATAAACAAACAAATAATTGCAGCTTTACTTCACTGCTGTCCGTACAAACACGCTGCTGCTGCTCTGGGCTTTATTCTGTCAAAGCATTGAAGTTTTCCGTCCGCGGACATGATGTCTGCTTGCTTTGACATCTCCTCTGGGAGATCCAGCCGTTCTGCTATATAAAAGATGGATGGAGTACAAAGGTATGTTTCAGCTGGAGATGGAGGATGATACACAAACAAAAGACAGGAAAACACCAATAAATGAGGTGTGCCTCAGAAAACAGAAACGCAATGTTAGCTTCGTGAGAGATTAGCGGGCCACCCAGCAGGAGAGATTTCCTCCAGCTTACTGACTGACTGCTTTCAAGGTAACAAGACTTTCTTCCAGCCTCCTTCGGGTTCCTGCTGCAAGAATAACAATAACAATAACAACAATCACCGTATGACCAAAACATATAATATCTAGCAGAGTCTATTTCAAACCAAAACATGAAGGAAAACTGATCAAAATCTCTCTGGAACACGTGTCAAACTCAAGGCTTGTGGGCCAAATCCGGCTCGCCGTAGTTTTTTATGTAGACCTCTAGATTCTAGACTAAACATTAAGTGAGCTTATTATGTTTTTAATCAAATCAATATAGTTTTTAATCTGTTTACTGCCAAATTATATAAATCAGTCCCTCAAGTTTCTTGAGAATTATCGTGGAAATTCATGCAAAATCAACAAATCCCTACACTGTTTTGCGCCAGTACATAATTGAGAGTTTATTGCAGATTTTTCTCAAAAATTGTCAAAAACATTCTTACTTGTACTAAACAGCTGCCTCAGCCTTAATTGATGTCGGACTAAAGTCCATAATTTATACAGCGAGAAATAAGTAGCATTTACGGTCATAAAGAAGTGCAAATATTTCCAGATTAATACCACAAACACTTTGATTTTTATTGCAAAAAATCACAAAAAGAATCTCAGAATCCTGGAGGGACTGAGAATATGTTCAACAATATTATTTAACTTTAGGATTTCATAGATATTTCAACAGTTTGGTGAACAGGTTTTATCATAATGCATAACCGGCCCTTTAAGAGCATTCATGATCTTGATTCGGCCCAAAACAAAAATGAGTTTGACACCCTGATGTAGAAAGTGAGGATGTGTCTGCATTTTATGTTTTAAACATTTACTGTAAAGGCTGAAAAAAGCATGAAAAGTTATGTGAATTATTGAACAGTTAGTTGTATAACAGCTGTTGATTCACATATGTACTGCAGTTGAGGAAGAAGAGACATCCCCATATCATGATACCTGAGCCACCGTGTGTCACTGTGCGCTGCACGGTTTGGGGATCATTTGACAAACAGTTTATACCCAAAAGGAAAGAAAATAGCTTTCAAAAATCCAGAAAATTTAGTTCCAGACATCTATAGGCCATAAAGTGTCTTCTTTAGCAAATTAAAACCCGTTCAGTATATGTCTTTTATTTAACCAGGGAAAACCCCAGTGAGATCCAGATCTCATTTAATCTGCAACACACAACAACCTGGTTCCCTGGAGTCACACACCCTTCAACTGCCAATACTTTGAATATAAATTTGTAATTTATCATTTTCAGGATAATAACTCTAGAGCAAGCAGACATGATGCAGAAAGATGCTGCTTCATAAATTAAAGAAAAAAAACCTCCCAAAACTGAATCCAATCCAAAAACATAAAGTCAAAAACTTGATGACAAATTCAAAAAGTAGTTACAAATTTCATCACTATATGCATAAATGAGTAAAAACAGAACGAAGCAGAAGAGAACAAGTAGTGAGAAAAAGCTGATCTGTGGAACAAAAGAAAGGTGAGGTACTAATTAACAGAGCGGGAGACGCTGAATGAGAAACCGTAGAGCGGATTCAGAGGGAATATAATGGAATATATGGCAGAATAGAAACTACAGAACAATCAAAACGGACCGCAGCTCAACATGAGGTCGGATAAAATGACACCAAGATGGGATTCTAATGCAAAAAACAACCAAAAATCAACCTGTAACCAGGAGCAACTGGACAGGAAACAGTATGGAGGATGTCCTGGGGTTGTGAGCAAAGAGTCTCAGGAGACAAACTTGTTGACATGGAAACAATCACCTGGTGGTGCAGGTCCTCCGTCTCGCCTCATTGGACTTAGCAGATTGAAAAGCAACATGGCTTTATTTACTTACATGGATAATTACACATAGACTGACGTTTTTAAACCTTTATTTTTGTTAGTGTGGGTGATTTTATGCTTACATGTAATAAAACCAGAGTTGGGTAGTAACTATAGTTACATTTACTCTAGTAAACTTTTGGAAAAAATCTACTTTGAGGAGGAGACCTTTTCACTTTACTTTAGTAATCTTATTATGAAGCACCTCTAATCTTGAGTAACTTTGCTGAATGGAGAATAAACATGTTTTAATCAAAAATTCACCAGATTATAGCACACGCCTGCAGTTTGTTCGTTTCATAAGTTTTATATTGAAGAAATTATTAGGAAAAACGTTCCTTTTGCAATTTTGTAATTATTTTATATGAATTATTTAAAAATTGATCTTTAAATACCAACATTTCTACATAACCTTACTGTCTGATTAAGTTTTAAATATTAAATGATTGACAATTTGATCAGTTACTGTGTATTTGAGTGACTGTTTTACCGAATACGTTTTGGGCCGTAGCTGTCGGTTACTGGTTGCTATGGTAACCGTCAACCGACAAGAGCAGCGTAACCGAACTTAATATACCGATAAATGTCAGGAAAAATAGCTTCACTCAACAAAGATAAATTCAAAGAATAAATAAACACATTTTGACAAACTTCACATCTAAAATATTGTTAAAATAAAACCCAGTTGCATATAGAATAGAGGAGTTTTATATTTTTAACAGGATTTTTAAAATAAATTATATTTTAGATTCTATATATTTAACTTACTGCAGTCCACCTGTATAGTCGCTTTAAGATTCTAGCATTGTCTGATTACAGATTGATGTTTCATGTTCAGAGTAACATCTTCAAGCGAGTCTCCCACCCGAACGTGTGATTTTTAGTTCTGGAGACTGTGCGTGATGACAGAGGGTCTCATCTGAGCCCGAGGACAGTGAGACAGCAAAATCCAGGACAGCAACACCCAGAAATACACAAACACACATGCCACTCATTGTAATACAGGTCGTCAATTTGGCCTGACCTAGAAATGCTGTCTGCACGAAGGCTGCTCGACAAGCTGAAACAGACTGACAGGCTCAAAACACTCCAAATCCCCCCGTTCCCTGCTCTGCTCCCCCTTTAAAAGCCTGGATTAACTCAAAAACAAGTAAAAAAAATATACAAGTAGAGAGAAATTCACAGTATTTCTGAAGGTACGTTTTTTATGCTAAAACAAAACGCAGAACAGATACGGGTGGAGTGCCGTAGCTGATCCAAATTGAAGCTGGTGAGCGTGAGGTTGTCAGCAAAAGAAATAATTAGCTCCAGCATGTCTGCGACTTTTTCTCTGTGACTCTGTATGAACCGCACAACACAGCCAAAAGAAATCTGGCAAACCATGGAAACAACATCTACCAGCAGAGAGATATGGAAATGCTCCCTCTCTTCTGCCTGTGTTTGTCTTTCCTCCTTCTGGACGGACTGTCAGAGTCTTAGGGGCGATCTCAAGATGCTGAGGCAGAGGAACAAGAGGCGGCGGATGCTGAGGCAGAAGGACGTTTTGAAGGTGAAGAGGATGAAACGTCCCACTGTAATAAGTCTGTTCATAGTTTGCAGACAAGGACGTGGCACGGGCATTCGTCTAGTTTGCCTGTTTTGGGTATTTTGGGTCATGTCAAGATCATATGTGACATGACCCAAAAGGGCCAGTTGTGCCAGAATGTATTGATAAAACACATTAGTAAAACTGTTAAAATATTAATAAATCATTGTTGAAAAGTACGTAAAATGAAATGATATTGACCATTTATTCACAGTAATCAGTTCCTCCAGAATTTTAACAATTGTTTTTGTAAAGTTTTTTGCAATCAAAATCACAGATTTTAAAATATTTTCAAGAATCTCTTAAATATGTACTTATATAAGACAATAATCTGGACTTTTTGTTACCATATCGATCAACGGGGGGGGGGGAGGTCACACTCTTAAGCCTCCCTGGCAAGGTCTATTCAGGGGTCCTGGAGAGGAGGGTCCGTCGGATAGTCGAACCTCGGATTCAGGAAGAGCAGTGTGGTTTTCGTCCTGGTCGTGGAACACTGGACCAGCTCTACACCCTCGGCAGGGTCCTGGAGGGTGCACGGGAGTTCAGCCAACCAGTCTACATGTGTTTTGTGGACTTGGAGAAGGCGTTCGACTGTGTCCCTCGGGGAGCCCTGTAGGGGGATCTCTGAGAGTATGGGGTACCGGGCCCTTTGATACGGGCTGTCAGGTCCCTGTATGACCGGTGTCAGAGTCTGGCCCGCATTGCCGGCAGTAAGTCGGGCTCGTTTCCGGTGAGAGTTGGACTCCACCAGGGCTGCCCTTTGTCACCGATTCTGTTCATCACTTTCATGGACAGAATTTCTAGGTGCAGCCAAGGTGTTGAGGGGATCCGATTTGGTGGCCTTAGGATCTCATCTCTGCTTTTTGCAGATGATGTGGTCCTTTTGACTTCATCGGGTCGTGATCTGCAGCTCTCGCTGGAGCAGTTCGCAGCCGAGTGTGAAGCGGCCGGGATGAGGATCAGTACCTCCAAATCCGAGGCCATGGTCTTGAGCCGGAAAAGGGTAGAGTGCCTTCTCCAGGTCGGGGGGGTTGTCCTGCCCCAAGTGGAGGAGTTCAAGTATCTCGGGATCTTGTTTACGAATGGAGGAAGAAGGGAGCGGGAGATCGACAGGCGGATTGGCGCAGTGTCTGCCGTGAAGCGGGCGCTGTACCGGTCCGTCGTGGTGAATAGAGAGCTGAGCCAAAAAGCGAAGCTCTCGATTAACGGTCGATCTACTGGTTAGGATGCCTCCTGGACACCTCCCAGGTGAGGTGTTTCGGGCACGTCCCACCGGGAGGAGGCCCCGGGGAAGACCCAGGAAACGCTGGAGGGACTATGTTTCTCAGCTGGCCTGGGAACGCCTCGGGATTCCCCCGGAGGAGCTGGAACAAGTGGCTGGGGAGAGGGAAGTCTGGGCCTCCCTTGTGAAGCTGCTACCCCCGAGATGGATGGATGGATGGATGGATCATATATCATTGATGTACTATAACTTCACATTCAGTAAGGCTGAGGCAACACTGTTGTAAAGGTAGTATCTGAAACCCAACCCAAAGTATTCATCCAAAGTTTTGCTTTTAATGTAATTTCTTAGTTGGCTACACTGTTACCTTGCAGCAAGAAGGTTCTGGGTTCAATTCCCAGCCTGGGGTCTTTCTGCATTTAGTTTGCATGTTCTCCCTGTGCATGCAATGCACATAACACAACTTCTTTATTGATTTCCATGTGTTTTATATAATTAGAAAGCTTAGAATCTCCACTTTCAGGATCTGCAAATACTCAAAATGCCCTAAATAAATTTGTTTATTGGAAAATAGCACCACCATTCTCATTAAGATGAACAAAACAAAACAAAACAAAAAAAACAAGAAGTGAGTTATAGTTCAAGTTAGGTAGTCTGTGAGTGTTTGTTAAATGTGTTAAATGAGATCCTCAACATTAAAAAGTTTGATAAAGACTGCTTTAGAGGCTTTTTCTGCCTTTTACTGATACACAAGACCTCTCTAGCATTTGGAGTAGCAGAGCCAGAGCTCATCACAAACCTCTTGCTGTTCACTGTGTTATTGTGTTTTATTTTTCGTTTTTTTACTGGTCCACTCTCTCCTCACCCTCGTCATCTCCTCTTGCCTCCATCCGCTCTCCACTTTCCAGTATGACAGCGGCGCTCAGGCAAGCTCTAATCTAAACCAGATGAGCTAGAAAAACACACGCTTCCACGCCGGTTGCTTTCCCCATTAAGAAGCCCGTCATTTCTGCCTCCAATCACAAAGCAGACTCCTGAAGTTTACCAGAGAGACTGCATATTTAACAACGCGGACAAGCCAGAAAAACTCTTCTCTGAGTTTTTCTGGTTGATTTAGAGCAACATTCGGTGACGTCGGCGCAGCAGCGTTCTGCCATGTGGCGCTCTGAGCTAAAATCATGGCACCTGTTGCGAAAACACCGCTAAATCATTCTGCTCTCTTTTTAGGAGAGTTTTTTGTTGTTGTTGTTGTTGCAAGCTAACGACTAGTCAGGGCTGAAGCTTTCAGTCAGGACTGACTGAGGCAGAAACACGCCATATCTCGAGGGGACCGTTCTTGTCCTATCTCGTCACCTTTAGTCTTGCTTTTACAGACCGCAAAGCAAACGGCAAACATGCCTGGTTAGCAGTGAAGCAGAGAAGGCATTGGGAGGGCAGTAAAGCAGGGAAAAAAAATCAACTACGCTGTTGATTTATTGAGAGAGATAACCAACTTGCATGAAAAAACAAGTGCTCTAAACCACAACTGCAATTTTAAGCAATCTTCTTTTGAAAAGAGGAAAAAGAAATATGTGAGAACAGACCTTTCCAAAGTAAAGAAAGGGAGTCAGTACAATGGAGAAGTTTGTTCAAGAATAATTTTATATAATTATGGACCTATAAAGTATTTTAGTAGTTTGCATTTTACTTGTCAACAGCAGAACCCTCAAGAAAGCCTGAAAACCCATGACCCAGTTCGTTTATTTTCTGTAACCTTTTAATCCTTGAAGGGTTCCTTTTGCTCGTTTCCAGAGGACATTCTGAATGGGTCGGCGGTCCGTTCCAGGAAACCTAGAGACCCACGACCATAACATGCACGTTTACTCCTAGTGGGGATTTAGATCAGTTATTTCACCTAACATGCAGGTTTTTGGACAGTGGGAGAAGTTGGAGCAAGTCGCACCAAACTCCACACAGAACCCAGGACCCCCAAAATATGCAAACCATAAGCTACTGGCATTTTAAACAGCTCAACTTGCCATTCAGGTATAAAGCTGCATCATATGGCTTTTACAAAAATAAAATATTTTTTTAACATATTTGTTCAAGGATCATTATGTCACAAAATAAGACATAGAATCTCCAGGTTCTGCCTACAACACGGTTCTTGTGGAGTATTTGATCACTCTTCTCTGAATTGTATAGTATATTTCTCTTGGATAGTTTCCTGGAACAGATCTGACTCTCATAGAGTGCCACACTGGGGAACTGGATTCTGTACTTCCTGACCAGCCGACCTCAGACTGTCAGGATCTACAACACCGTCTCGTCCTCCATCACCCTTAGCACTGGCTCGCCGCAGGGCTGCGTGCTGAGCCCCCTCTTCTTCACTCTGCTGAAGTATCACTGCTTTGAATTTCATACCACAAGCAAACAATTGCGAAATGGTATGACAATAAAAATTCTTGAATCCTTGAAGATTGTCTGCAAATTTTCAATTGGGTTGATGTCTGGGATTAGGGATTATTTTCAAACTGTGTCCAGGTTTTAATTTTAGCTGTATTCTTCCTTTCTGTAATTCATTTGATTTGGCAGCGAGATGCGTGACATTTAGTAATTTATTTTTAGGTTTGAATCCTTGTAGAACATAATATGCAATATCAGAGTCAAATTAAACTTTAGGATTTAACATGAAAATAATATAAATAATTTTGGTCCCTGCTTATGTTTTCAAAATGCTTTGCAGCAGAAGTGCGGCACATAATAAAAGTTGAGTAGGTCTGTTATGTGACTGAGGTTCATAAATCAAACTTCCTTTCTCTCCTGAATTTGTGCAAGTGTATTTCTAACTTTCCCTGGAGATGGTGAGATAAATCCTGCAGCAGAGGAAGAGGTGAAAGGTCAGCCAGGCGCATCTTAGCTGGTGTCATGACTCATGCGGCAGAACCAGCTGTAATGGCTGCTCCTTCTCATCCACATGCCGTCTTACACTCCACCTTTCCCATCCCCACCCACCCACCTCCAGCTCAGAGAGGAGAGTGAGACGGCAAAAGTTCAATAAGCAGCGCGACGTAGGAGGTGAGGAAAAAACATTTAGAAAGCGAGAAAAAAAAAAAGTTTCCTCAGAGTGCGACTCCTCATTTCTCAGGACACATCTAAGTTAATAACAGCGGCAGGAGAGAGAGCAGAGTCAGTATTGCGCAGTAACACGCTCAGCAGCGAGCCCCACATGAATCAAAATGACAAAGGCAATCTAGCGACAAATTCTCTCACGCTGGCTATAAACGGCTCGGCTCCCTGGAAGACTGGATGCGGCGAAGTGCCGGCTGGGAAAACGAGGGAGTGAAATTTAAGAAATAAAACTCAATTACTCAGGTGAACAGCCTCTACAACGCCACCGCTTACTCCCTCCAGTGGAGTTGATCACAGTCTGGTTTACTGGACTTGTCTTCCCACTAGTCGTATGGGTTTTGGCTTTATGTGAGGTGGAATGGCTTTCACAGAGCCATCTCAGAAGAGAGGCTATTCTGTTAGGAAAGGTCAAGTCTGCGCCATGATCCCTGCAGATGAAAGATGACCTGAAAGCTAAAATCTACAGATTGAGGTAGAAAACACCAATTTAACTCACTGCAGTAAGTGAACTGGTCTGCCAGATAAACGCATCTTGGAGTGGAACAGAGGATGCACACAGTTTTAAAATGATTCATTTAATATGTTATTCACTAAAACTTAACATTTGAAAACAAAACTGCAAAGTCTTTTTTCTTTTACTGTTAAAAACCGCATTTTATTTACTAACCAGAGGTGTTTACAGACTGTGGTTTGGTTATACTTCCTAAAAACGTGTATATCACTAGCTTAATAATAAAAATGATCAGAGATATCAAACCCTGTTATTAAGGAAATCTGGATCATTTCAAAGAACAGCGGTTCTTCAAAATAAATACAAGCCCTTCGGGTGCAATTTATGCAGAAATTTTACGTCGAGAAGTGTTAGCCTATTTCAACTCATTTTCTTTAAGAGCATTTGCACATTTATATGTTTTGAGTGGAGTAACAATTATATCAATTTCCCAAATAATTCACTGCAGCTTGAAGCAGTTTTCTCCCAAGTTGAATCAAATGTTCAACTTGGAAACATTTAAATGTTTGTGTGTTTTATTGGATTGAGAAATAATCTAATCTGCAGTGCAAAAACAAAATCTTATCCAGTATTTTTGCTTAGTTTCTAGTGGAAATATTTCAGTACACTTGAAATAAGACAAACTAACTTATAAGTAACTTTTCAGCAAGACGTCCTCTAACTCCTTAGTGTTGATTTAAAAAAATAACTGGCAGATTACTTCACTTATAACAAGATATTTTCCCCAAGTTATTAGTTAATTTATCTACCGACAAAACCAGAACTTTTTAATAAATTTTAAGGAATTACTCACTTAAAACAAGCCTCTATATCTTGCTGAAAAGTTGCTTTAAAGTTAGATTTGTGTTACTGATAGAATTAAAATAATAACCTATATAAATGTTAATCAGTATGTTTCTGAGTGTGTTTAAGGAGGCCAGGATGCAGAGACTGACGGCACCAGTTCTAATCAGACGGCTGCTCAGCAGGAGGACATCCTATTCTTCGTGTTTATAAAATGATAGTGTTTAGCGTAATGGTGCTGATACAGTTATACTGTTTGTAGTAAATGTTCTAGTTTATGAAACTGTGAATCACATTGCAGCTGCATATGTTTTGATTAGAGCTGAAACGTGCATTGTAACTAGGGGATGATTTTCAATAAAAAGAGAGGTGCAGCAGAATGTGCTTGCAGAAAAGGTGGAGATTGTAACTGAAGCACATCTCTGTCTGTTCTTGCGAGATGAAATATACTAACCCTCTCTTGTTCTTTCTTGTGTCTGTATTTCATTGTTCTAGGTAATTCAAACCTGACAGTTACTTCAAGTGTATTCAGATATTTGCACTTCAAACTAAACCAAAATTGTTTGGTATTATTTTGTGTTTTTGCAGTGTAATTAATAGTAACTGGACAGGACAGAATATATGGAGAGACTAAAATTTTCTGTTTTATTTAGTTGGGGTTTTTTTGGTTCCTAAATGATTTGAGATTTAATCTGAACCTGTCTAGTCACCCCAGGGCAAAATGGGTTGACTGTACCCCATTTTGCCCCTCTTTTTTTTAAAGATTATTTTGTCACTAATATCCTTTATTTACAGTTAGAAAACAGTAAAAATGTAGAAAGAGGAGAAAGGAAGATATGCAGCAAAGGTTTTGAGGTCAGTAATCAAATCCAAGATGGCCGCCCGCTCGGTCGCTAAACCACACGATGTCCCCATATCATCTTTTTTTGTTTTAGGTCCCAACCATGCATTAATTGCCAGAGGGATGTTTTTACCAGAGAACTCATTGACAAAGTAATTTTCAGTAATCTACTATACGGACATTAGGTTGTATGACTCTAATTTCTGATATTCAATGTTTTTGATTATATACGGGAACATATTACTGGCAAATGTCTTGAGATTCAAACGAACCATATGCGGATCAGAAGAAAAATAAATGGAAACAGGGTGTAATACAAAGTGTCCAGAAAACAATATACTATACAATGAAATGTAAACATTTATATTATCTTTTTGAGCTATAATTCATAAAAATCCACCAACTACACAACAGTTTCCATGTGGCCACAAAATGGAAGTATAAATAGACGAAACAGAAACATGCCAGATTGAAATCCAGTCAACTGTCAGAGGGTCAAAGTGACCCAAAGCATTCAGAGCTTTTCATGGTGTGAAAACAAGAACATACAAAATGGCTTGCAGACGGCCAAACCTGAGGGACTTGATTACCAACCATTACAGATCTATCATGTAATGTAATTTAAATGGAAGGACAATAATCTTTCTGTATGATTATCCACCCAAACTCCTGATTGAAGAACTACCTACAGTTAAAAATGATGTGGAGTGACAGCCAGGTGAAGGTGAGAAAGGGGTTAACGTTTTAGTTTAGTCAGATCCCAGGTGCAGTCAGAGTCTCTTTGCACAGAAAACCTTTTATAGCTTGGATGGAGACGCAACCCACAGTCCTGCCTGTTCTCGCCTCATAAAGGCCTTAACTGGTCTCACATGAATCTTTTGTCCGGTGGATCAGTGATTGGCTGAATACTTGGAAATAAAGGCTGTAACTTCAAAGGGTAAAGCGGTTCATTGCCTCACAGATGAGCTCATCCTTTCCAGCTGTGTGGTCAGTGTGAGGAGGCCTCCTCCTCATCCAAGACAGCAAAAAATTACCTGGGCCTGAGCCATCACAAACAAAGGATGAAATATGGCCAAGATGTGTCAAAACAACCTCGGCTGTCAGGTGAGGAAAAATCAAATTAGAAGAATAAAAAAATAGTAGTGAACCTGAAGGTTCTCCAATAGGGCATTGCATATTTTTGAAAAGAGGAGAGTAAAAAAAGCAGGATTAACGTTTAATGCTTCAATATTCCAGTGAAAATGTAATTTATTTATATCTACAAACCAACATATCATGTTTATGAGCTGCAGCGGACATCTAACAACTTATTTGCTCTCACAGTCTCCTGTGTGCAGCAAAATGTGCAAAACAGACCGTTTATCCAGTTGCTGAGCACATGTTCACACTAGTTACTCAAGCATGAGAAACATGCAATACCTCAATACGGTTTGCAGGTAATGTCAGTTTTTAACTCTTAAATCACAAGCCTCTCCTGGTTTGTGTCAACCAATGCAGTGTGCATGAGGCGAAATTAAAAAAGTAAACTTCAACAAGATCATCATTTCACTTCAATCATTAAAAATAACCTTAATTTGGTTCTGACCCCACAGTAGAGAAGACGCAAAGCTTGGTATCAGTTGAAAAATCTTAGTAAAAGTGTTGTGAGCATCTGGAGATGAATGCATGCATTCACAAAGCGCTGTCAACCAGATGAGGACCCTCTTCTGGAAAGACTTGGCAAGCATGAGCAAAAGCTGCCTCCAACCTCCTGCACTGATAAATATGTGGATTGAAAGAACGACTGTAAGAAGCTGTGTACAATTTCTACAGACGCTGTATGTCGGTTTATCACTAATTTTACAACAGTGTCCAAGTGTGACCACAGTCTCCGGTGCTGCGGTCTGGACAGAAGCTGTGTTTGCTTGTGGTTTGTTGAGTTTAGTTTCCCCTCGGCGGATGGAGGTCAGATGAAGTTGTGATGGGAGCTGAAGTGGTTCAACCCACCAACTGACCTCTGCTGCTGCTCCTCTCTCTGCCTCCAGGCTGATTCTGCAGCCACTCAGCAAAAAGGAAAAAGCGAATGAACGATGTGACAGAAGCACATTTACAGCTGATTGTCTGGTAATGAAGCGTGATTACTGAGACACTGAAACAGTTCATCCTAATTAGAAGCACTTTAGTGGAACTGCAAGCAGGTCCAGTTCGCTCCGTGTAATCACAACATCAACTGTTTTTTCCTTTACAAACTTCCACTAACACTTCAGATAAACTTTAAACTTTATTGTCCGCCAAGGGGTAATTTGCTTTGCAGACAGAAAGGACAAATTGCAGATAAATACATAACTTCTTCCATTGGCAGATTATTTCACTTATAAAATGGGAAAAATGTCTTGTTAAAAGTAAAATAATCTGCCAGTACTTGGTTGCTAGGTGACGTCCTGGGCTTGGCTGGGGTTGCTAGGTAACCGCAAAATCCCCATTGATAGTGACATAAGTAAAATAATCTGCCACAGTTGACTTAAATTGCATTTTCAAGGCACGGGCTGTACTTTCATTTTCAAGTTAAACCACCTTCAAATGTTTAACAGTGTCTTAGCCTCAGAGGTCAAGCGGTTGTTGATGATTGGTCACATCCTGGTCATCGAGCAAAGACACAATTACAGGGTCATCAGCAAACTTCATAATGTTCCTGTCCTTAGCTGGACTATGACACCGATTAGTGTAGAAATGAAAGTGGTGAAAGGACACAGACCTGAGGGGAGTCAGTACACACTTTGACTTTTGCTACAGTCGCACAAAGAGAGTCTTACGCAAACCTGAAAGCATTGCAGCACATTTGTTTCTGCTTATGCATCTGGCTGATGTTTTAATCTTCCATCTCTTTTATGAAGTGTGGCTGTGCCAAAAAAAGTTACGACCTCAAACGGTTTGAACAAAAGAACATTAGTTGTACCTTAATTGTTTTTTTTCTCTTTTAATGAATATCTGCACATGAATTCTCTGACTGGGTGGATTAAGACTTCCCTTTGGAGTGAGCAGAGCAGAAAACCTCAGATGTCTCCCCATGAACTCATCCTTCAGCCTGCTGAGCTATAAACATCTGCGTTCCTTCATTTCTCTGTGCAGTTTTCCACTGAGTCCCCAAAAGTGGGATCCCCCTAGGATTTGTTGGTGAACAACACATGGTGCACATGGGAACATGAATGAATGGAAGTGCATAAAGCAGAAGTAGTTCGTTATTATTGGTATTCTGTTTATTTGGTCCAAGCTGATTGCTATTTCACATGAACAACCCTCATTCAATCACCTTTTAGTATATTAGATAGCTGTTCATTAAGTCCAATAACCTTTGAATAAATTTGGAGAACTGTGAAAAATCCAGAGTTGTAAAGTAAAAATGTAAAAGTTATCCGTTACTGTTAAAGTGATCCAAGATTAGTTGAACATGTTGGCCTAAAAATGTTGTAATTTTCCTATTAACTAAAAATTGTTGCTTGTGATATGCCAAAACTCATAGTTACTTCAAAAATTTACATCTTTTGTTATATTTTTCAACTATGGAGGTCGCCATTTTTTCACTTGCTGGGTTAATGATGGATAACGGTCCACAGGAAGGCTAACTTTACCCGAGTTGTTTTTTTTTATCATGTTCTGTTTGACTGGTGTAATTTTAGATAATGCCACACTGTGTCACTATTGGTTGTAATTTAAAAAAAAGAAAAAAAAAACAGTGAGGTGAATCTGGATCACTTCCCACATAAAAAAAAAGAGGAGCGCAGTGGGAGAAATCCGGATCGGAACACAACTTCCGAAGGACCTAACTTGTGCTCTCAACATTTCTCCCCAGAACACTTTGAGTAATTTGTGCGAGCAAAACTGACAAGGGCTCTAACAGGTGGTTGTTACCTTAACGAGCTAAAAATAAATGCCGTGCTGACAGTTTTTATCCACAAAGCGCCTAAACCCTGCTGCCACCGGGGTGAAAAACGCTGGGAGAAACATCAGACAGACAGCACTGGAAGCTCTTTAAATGCTAACGGAGCTCTGCTGCAGTAGTACTGGTGGCACTACTGCCTTCCCGGATGAAGACCAGACCAGACACAGAGCTTCAAAAGTACTTACCGGATCACACAGTCCAACCAGAGGTAAGTGTCATTCACTGTTTCATGTACAAAGCTGAAAGCAGCAGCACCAAACACTAACTCCTACCAACTCTGTCCTCCGTTTGGTCCTCCTCATCTTCATCACCTCTTATGATTTCTACGTTCCCATCGATTTCAAAGTGCTCCAGTTCAATTTGAAAAGGCTTACTAATGTTACTCATCCCTGCTTTGGCTGGAGGGAGCTAGTGCAGTTGGACCATTAGTCATCATTTACCCAGAATGCATTGCAGCATGAACAACATGCGTGAACAATCATGTATCATTTTAAGTAGGTTTTTCAGGTACGAGTACTTTACTGAGGACTTTTTACTTTTACTTTGGCATCTGTTTATCTTGTTATAACTAACGTTGCTCTTCAAACTGAAAGTCCTTTCTTCAGCATTCTGACAGAAATTCAACATGTGTATTCATTCTCTCACTACATCACAGGTTGCTTGTCGTTTCTAAATCAGGTTTCTTTTGAACATGTTTTGTTATTAGATTTAACTAAAAAGTTACATGCATCCAGTGATAGAACATTTATTTCAGTCTCTAGGGACTCGAGACCAGAATTGGATTTTGAAATTAAAGATTTGCGACATGGAAAAAAAAAAAAAAAAGTCCTTGTATTTATCTCTAGTTGAAGATGAAACCACTCTGCTGTGTTCTTTGCAGAATTTGCCTGAAAACAGACAGAATCCCTGCTGGCTGAGTCCAGGAAAAACACAGCGAAGAGAGCAGCGGCAAGATGGAAACTGAGAAAATGAGCAAAATACGGGAGAAGAGCAGAGTGTGGGGGGAGGACGACACAGACACCACAGCAGGGGGGCATGCTGTTCTCCGTATTAGACTGTCAATGAATCTCATTAACATGGCTTCTCTAATCAGCAGCTGCGAATGTTCGTCTGAAGGCCATCCACCTCCTTCCTTGCATTCTGATTACTCTGATGCGCAAATCTACTGTTGCTTTTTCCTCTTATAACTAAAAGGGTTTGAATTAAACTCTTGGAGAGCGGCGTCTGACTTGCTCTGCGTTTCCATTATGTCCGCTGGGCTTTCCTTTTATGTGAAACACAGCAGGCTGCCATGTTGAAGATATCCACGGTGCCCTTGTCACATTGTGACAGGCTCGTTTTCCATCATTTCCACTCAGCAAGCAGCGCAGACAAATGAGGGCTCAAGCTGGAAAGTTTTTCCACATGACAGCATTTTGATAAAAAAAAGGATATTAAAAACCACAATGCTAAAAACCTCAGTTAATTTGCACAGTACAGGTCCATGAAAGAGAACATAACCAATAGGACAAAAGTTTCTACAATAAAACGGATTGGAGAAAAAATAAGAACTAAAAAAGGCAACAAAGAAAATAGTGAGTAGAAGAAAAGACTATTGATAAGAATAGCCTGATAATTTCTGCTCAACTGCAATTAAAAGTCAAGCTACACAGATCCTTCAAAGTATTAGCTGCAACAACACAAAGAACATCTGGAAAGACTTCGAGCTTCTTCTGGGAACATGCTTCTGTAAAAGTTTTACCAGATATTAAAGTGTCGGCCTATTTAAGCATTTCAAAACCTTAAAATCAATTATAAAATGGTAAATTAGGTTTGATTTAGCCAATTCATCTCAAATGGTAAAAACTAGACTACAGCACTGACCTGTTTATCAAACTTTACCTTTCTAGACCGAACGTGTCGGCAACGACAGTTTTATAAGCCAAATTTGCAGTAACATAACGCTGCGATACTTTGCACCATGTGAAAAAAACGGTTTCTGAAAGGGGAGACGTTGCACTTGAGCTGGTCAGACTAAAATATCATCATCTAAGAATGATTTTGTGCAAACAAAATGTAATGAACATGTTTTGTGTCGACCACAGACCTATCCTGCTCTGTTCAAGGAAGCATAGTAGATCAGCTTTAAAATAAGTATCAGATTAAAGTGTTTTAAATACAACAATACACCCCATTTTCATTGTTGAAATATGCGAACCACATATTGCTTTTGTCCACTTCACCATTTTGTGCCACTATGTGAACTATAATTTGGGATTGGAAGGTGACAGAGGTTCACCCTTAAAGGTGTCAGTGAACATATGTGTCCCAGGAAGCCATCAGCATTCGCTTTGCTCATAAAGCAGGAAGGTCTGGCTCCATACAGGGGCTTTTTTACGTTTTAATTTGCCCCGTGCTTTTCCGTAATGAGAGGGACTCAATCTTGGGCTCAACAGTGAATATGATATTTGACTGTCTGCTGAGGAATTTGCGTGGCAGAAGATAAAACGGGAGATTCGGAGGTTGGAGGCAAACAGACGTGCCAGACACATTTCCAGGACCACACATGTTCATTCTTTATTCAGGATCAAATTCTGCCAATACTGGTAAATCTGAATTCCACAGCATTAAAAGCAACCGGAGCCGATTCCTCCATTTAATCTCTAAGGGTGACAAAAAGG